>NW_010330051.1:26450-69703 GCF_000700745.2 Antrostomus carolinensis
TCAATTCATCAAACCCTGGCACCAGCTTAAAATAAAAGGAGCATCCCTAATGCAGGGATACAAGCAGTAGAAATGAGGATGCTTCTCTTGCTGCCTATTTACAAACCATGCTTTTTAACAGATCAACCACCTCCTGTCTCCATTTCATATCAGGGGATCCCATATTTATTATGATTTTTATAAAATTCGCAGTGTTCTTGAAGATAACACCTGGTTTACTGAAGGGAAAACAGGCAGGGCAGTAAATAATGATGCTGTGGTAAATAGAGCAATATAACAATTGCCCTTCTGCACCCTCAGTAAATACTCCAAGAGATTAAACGACTTGGCTAAGGTCATGTGGAGAAAGTGAGGGTGAGAGGCCGAGTACCTGAGCCCCTGAGCCACTATCTCAACTACGGGGCGGTGATTGCAGTCGGATTAGCGTTGCCATAAGAAAGTTGTCCGCCTTGTTTCTGGGAACGATGTGGCTGGAGAGGGCAGGGTGGGAGCTGCCTGTCAGCACATCACTTTCTGCTTTAAGGCTGTGCTCTTTCTTTTCTTAGGAGCTGTCAGATCTGAAGGAGATTTGATGGTACTTTAAAGAGATTCCCCTTTTGGCTGGAGAAACTCTAGCTGGGATGGATGACAGTGGTCACAAAGTAGAGCTGGGACAGTTAAGGTTAGGATCAGTCTTGTACACCTACACACTCGTGAGCCCTTGTTCTCTGTGCTTGGTAGTAAACTGCTTTCTGCTTTGAACTTCTTCATTACCCTCCTCATTCATCTATTACTTCATCTTAATTTTAGAATTAAGTTAAAATAATACCACCATCAACAGAACCACTGGTTTATATAGCAAACTGAGAGTGCAGGTCATGGCAAGGAGAGGGATTTAGGCGAGATATTAAACCAGAGAGACTGTTGCCGTGAAATCACACTGCTCTCTCTTGGATCCTAGCAGCTACTTGCAATTGCAGGAAGATGTGAATGGGTGGGTGTGTGTAGGGGTTAATTAGGTCATCTGTTATTTCACTCACTAATTTCCCTCTGTGAAATAATAGACTTACAGCATCACGTCACGGGCCAGATCCTCAGCTAGGACTGAGGGGAAAGAGCTGAATGAGTTTCCCAAAGTTCAGTGAGGGATCCCCTGCACCAGGGAAGGATCTGACCCTGCAAGGAACGTGTGTTCCCCATCTCAGAGATCCCAATCTGCCCCATGGCAAAGGAGTCTTGGTTAAGGATTGAAAGCCCAGCTCTAACTCTGTGTTTTGCTCCAGATTTCCTGTATGACCCATGGCAGGACACTTGGGACCAGCCTGCTCAGATCTACTGGTGCTTTGAACATTCCTCTAAGCACCTCTCTTCATCCCAACTGCTTTAGGAAATTAGAAAGTTTAGCAAGTTCGTTTCTCTGTACCTCAATTTGCTAGATGTATAAAGAGGAAAAGAGCACTGGGGTGTTTTCTGATTTGGAGGGGAACCTGGTACCCCAAAACTCAACGTTGAAGCTGAGGACAAGGGACACCCACACACACATCAATGCTGGGTGCAAAAAATGCACGGTGAAAGTCCCCAGAAATCCCAGCCACTGGGTGAGTGATGCCATTCCCTACTGCCCAAGGTAAAAAAGTCTGGGTAGCCCAAAAAATCTGGCTTGCCAGAAAATTGTTTACATGACAGGCAAAGGTTGAACTTAAAAAAACCCAGCCAAATTAGAGGCAGCACGAATAGCCTGTAAGCAGGAAACCACTCTGGACCCAGCCCACAGCCCCCAAAGGTGTCAGTTGACAGCACAGGATGGGAAGTTGATGGTAACTGTAATACCAAATGAGTGGCCACATGCAAAGCAATGATTTAGAAACTAATGGGAAGGGAAAAGGCCTTGGCTGTGCTCCTCAGGGGCTCATAATTCCCGCTGGCTCTTTTTGGCCGGGTGAGGGATGCAGGATTGTGCCCTTCCCAAGGAATGGCAGCGGCACGGCAACACGTCCCTGTGCCTGTCACACTCAATTCCTCCCAAAAAAAAACGCTGGCACCTGTGGCACTTTCTAGCCTTTGAGGGATGGCATTGCTATGGAAAACATGCCGAAGTGTGACAGCAAACCCTGTAGAAGCATTCCTCCAAAAACAGGAATCAGCCCTGGTCTGAGGGGATCTGCTCCTTGTCTGTCTATCTATCTGTGAGCAGGGCTGGAGGGAGCTGAGTGAGCATCTGATCCCAGGTACTTCGCTTCTCCCCCTGCCTTGCAACACAAACAAACAAACCCCCCCATCCAAACCAAAATGTGACTCAAAACATAAAAGGAACTGCAAATTTAATCCCCTGTAATAATGTCAAAGCGCAGCTTTCTACCCAGGTGAAGGAAAGAATAATGTTCCCCTAAACATACATATAAACTTTATATACTCTCTATATAAAAAAAAATAAAAAAATAAAAAGGATTTTTAAAGGGAAGCATCAGCTCAGACATTTATACAAGATCCTGCAGTACTGTTAGCAAGCACATGAATCAGTTACTGGGTGAAACTGGAAATGGAGAGAGTAAAAGTAAATCACCAGCAAAACAAATCTTCCATGTCCTGAAAATGAACACAGGTACCTACAACCCACAAAAGATTTTAAAGCAGCTCTCTCTCCCCACCGTCACTTACTACTTAGCTGAAAGACCAAGGGAAAAGCTTATGTCCTCCACGGCTTCCCACACTTGTCTCCGATCTCTTCCCAACTACCTGGTGCTATCCTCTGCGCTGGAGCTGGAGAGGATGGAAATACCATAATGTTTGCAGCAGGGCTGACTATTCAAAGGGAGGGGGAGTGGTCAGCCCCGCATCCAGGGCGGTGGGAAAAGCCAGCTCCACGCCGCTCACGCTCCTCTGGCCACCACCAGCCAGGAAAAAGCCACCTCTGGCAGATGTCACGCTGATTGGGAAAAAAAAATAACATTACTTGGAGGTGGGCATAGAGGACAACCTCCTGCCAGCCCCCTCAGTGCTGGGTGATGGTGGCCTTTGGGTCCACTCTGCTCCTGCAAAGTGATCCGAAGGCTTCAGCGTGGTTTGCAAGTGTCACTCGGGCGCCCTAAATTCGCTGTGAAGTGGAGTTTATTCTTGCACTGCAACTAAAAAAAAATAAATAAAATAAAAGCAGGCAAATCACAGCCAGGGTGAGGCTTATCCACCCTGATCCCTGAACCTCAGCTCAGCTGCTGCCTCTGCCTGGAGGTACCTAATGGCAGAAACTGTTGTTTCCTCCTAAAAGGTCCCTTGGGCACCTCCAGCTTTTCTGCTCCTGTGTATATTCCAGGGTATTGCTGGCTCCGGAGCGCTGTATTTTCTGGTGCCTGCCTTATCCCTAATTCTGGTGAAGGATTCAGCCTGGTAGCGTACCCTAAAACCTGTTATCACATGCTTCTGGTACCAGACATGCAAATAAAAAATTAAATAAATAAATTAAAAAGCCATGGTATCTTTTTAAAAACACAAAGGCTGGAGAAATCTCCTTTACATGAAGCAGCAGAGAGGGGAGATGCTCAGGCAACACTGGGAGCCCCTGGTTCAGCTTCCACCTCTGATAGAGATGAATGGTCCCAACCTGTATCACCCCTAATTCTACTTTTAACACAGATGCTAAAGGAGGTCGAGGGTTTTCTGGAGAAGGCTGCCAGTGCCAGAAGGACAGGCGAGCATTTTCCCAGCTGGGTAGGAAAAGGAAGGGACAGAAACACAGGTTACAGCAGGCTGATTCCAAAAACCGCAGTGTAAATTGCGAGAGCAGAACTTGGAGCTATCCTCTCCTAATGCCTCTGCCTGGCCCTTGTAGCCTGGCCAGGAGCCTCCAAAGCCCCAGTGCTACCTCCAGATCCTGGTTGCAGGAGGACATGCCCATCCTGCCTCTCCTGTTCTCACTCTCCAGACAGCAAATCTGTTTTTTTCCTCCAGGAGAGGGCTCCAGGCTGAAAATCCTCTCCCACTCCAGCACAAATCCCCACCAAGCCGCCTTCATGAGCAACTCCTCTGGCTGAGCCCCTGCCAGCAGCCCCAGGAGTGAGGCAAAACCCAAACACCAAGAGTTACATATATACTGTTCTGGGATATTTTGTTTATGGGCAAAAAAGGAGGCTAGGAAAAGCCACTGTGATTTTCCCTCGAAATCTTAATAGTGAGCTGTAATATAACAGCAAAAAAAAGAAGAGGACACAGCCATGAGAGTCAGCCCTTATTCCCTTAATGCACTGATGCTGCTTGCCAGAATATTTGCAGAATTATCTGTTTTTTAAGGAAAAAAAATGAGCAGCATCCTCACAACAACAACAAAAAAATGCAGCATATACATCTAAGTACTGTCTCTGGAAATCAGTCTGGGGAGAGAAATAACTCCTGAAGATCTCCTTTTCCCAGTCCAAAAATGGGGATTTTGGATACTCTCAGCTAAATGGACATTGGCAAAGTGCAGACTGAAAGTGTATTTGCTATCACGTGGATAATTTCTGCCCACACAGGGCTTGTGTAGCATCTATAGCTGCCAAAAGCTTCCCAGAGAAATCAAATGTGCAAAATTGTAGTGTTCACAGGCGCAAAGGACTCCTCTGTTCCTCACCCCCCAGCCCAGGAGATTGCTCAAACACTCATAGTGACCAACAACAACAAAACCACACCCCCCCAACCCACCCCAGTATTTATGCACCTAGAACTATTAACAGATCCTTGGAGGATTTTCTTGAGCTCTTAAGAATGAATCTCCACTTTAGGCACTGCCTTAACTTAGAAACACACAGCTACAGGTGACCCCAACGTACGTTACCTGGTGAACTTGCAGCCGTAAGGTACGGATGGCTCTTGTAACTATTTGAAAGCAGGAAATTATTTACAGAATTCCCATCTTCTCAGGAAGGTTTCCAGCCTCCTGGGCTTTGGTACAAAGGCTCGGTCACGTCTGAACGCTAAAGGAGTGGAATGTATCCAGCAAATCAATTTTTATCTGGGCAACTCTTCCTAAGGCTGCAGGATAACCCTGCTGGCAGCTGCAAACAAGATGTCTTTTCCCTGGGCTGGGTGTTTTGCTCTGCAGCAGACTGTTCTTCCCATACATTAATCTATATATTAATAGGCTCTGTATTATGGCTGTCCAATCGACTGTGTGTCTGCAAAATGGAGAGGCTTCTGGTTTCGGCTGTTTCTTACAAGGCAGCACGATGTCTGTTGTGTGCAGATCGTCTTGTTCAGCTTGCACGTAGTCGCCTGGTTTCAGGGTCACTGCTGTCACATCAGTCACCTCAACCAGTTGCTTCAGCTCGCAACAGAAAGTTGAGTTAAATTTCGAGTAGCTCATGGAATTTATCATAAAGCTTATTGTGCATCCAGAAGTACTTTCCATTCCAGATGGTTTGGATTTTCTTTGTACTCATAAAAAGATAAAATGATTCCTTAATGTTTAACTTAAGTAGTTATTAATGGTTTTTACCAAATCTGAGATCTCATGAATGTTTCATGGGTTGTGCACTGGTAGGCTGCTTAAATTTAGGGGTACACAGGTACACAGGCTCCTTCTGGAGGGTGCTGAAGGTCAAGAGAAGTAACCCCATTCCAATAACCTAAGAAATCCATAGGTTAAACTGGAAATTTTGCAACTAGAGGAAAGGATGGAAAAGGAGGAGCAGCATCATATTGAAGACAGCTATTACTGGAGAGGGGATCACTTGGGCAAAATTCATCACAAAGTTTCACCCACTGTCATCTACCACAATTCACTCCCCCAGATTATTTTCCAGAGAGAGATCCTGCAGCCTTGTGGTCCTTCCTTGAGGATCATAAGCCACTAAGGGTGAGAAGCTGCATGTAATCAGCTTCCACATCTCTTTATGGATTTATAATCATCATCATTTCCATTTTACACTGGAAAAACAGAGAAAGAGCTGATAAAATGACCCTGAGCTCCTCAGTCTGTCTGCTTTTAATTGGTGTTACATGTTGACCCCAGTACAAGGGAGCAAAGAAAGGGGATCTTGATTTGAAGTGTCACCTTCCCAGTCTCTGTTTGCCCTGGAAGAAGATGATACAACCAGATCAAGGAGCTTGTAAATATAGTGGCAGGTTTGCCCAGGCTGTAGCAGCATTCCCTCCTGCCCCTCCTCAAACTCAAGGCAGTGACACCCAGCCTGTGCCCCAGATGCTTCAGCAGTGGTCCACCAAGAGCTATGCACATCTGGTCTCCAGGTGCTGAGGCTTTCCATCGCTGGCTGGCCTCAAAAGCAAACCAGAGACACCACCAGAGCTCATCTCTTTTGGCAACAAGGGACAAACACCCGATTAATTGCCTCCTTGTATGAATCCCAAGGATGCTGCATGCCCTGTCCAAGACGAGGGAGATATGTGTCCTCAGAAGCAGGAGAAAAGGGTTTTTCCACCTGATAGGAGCTCAGATCCATCATCTCCAATGCAATTGGATGGATACATAATATACACTGAAAGAGAAGCAGGTCAGGGTGTATGGGAGCATCCTGAACGCTTAAAACTGGCCCACATAATGAGAAGCTACATTAGGTTAGAAGCTGCTACAATGAAATCTCCTCCATACGGGTTGAGTTAATTGCTATGAGCTTGCTCGTACGCCGTTTATCTCACTTCTGTAAGGGGCAGGAGAACGGTGCAGAAACCGGCTCTAAATAATGTTGGCATCTGAAGATGTTCAATTGGTTTGAGTGGGACACAACGTGCAGAAAAATTCCTTCCTTCAGCTTTGAGTTTTCATTTCTAGCCTATACATGTGACTATAAATACATGTATATATATATGATAACACCCAAAATAACACCCAGTCCCATCCTTATTTTCATTCTGGAAGAGGAAGTGAGACATTTCCACTCAGCTCTAACTCTGCTGTTAAGCAACATCTCTAGGGAAGTTCTAGCCATAACATTGCCAGTCTGAGCCCTTGAGATGCAAATTGATAAATTTTGCTTTGTAAGCACAAAGAATAATCGCTTTTCTAAGAGTCATATTTATATATTTATTTATTAGATATATATATTGATTTTTTCATAAATATTATCATTGTAATCTCCTTTCTGCAGGTACCTGCCCCGCTCACACCATTAACAAGGCAGGGGAAGGATGCAGGAGAACTCCTGAAAGCTGTAATAAAAAGGTAAATCAATTATCATTTATGAAAATGTTAACTGGAAAATCACTCATCATTTACCAGTTCTCTCATTTCAAGAAAAATTAGGTTCCTTGGTTGGGTGGGGGATATTTTATTAGACTATCTGATACACTCAGAAAAAAAATCAGATAGGATTTCATCACGCATACCCTCTTCAAATCTGTAAATTAAAATCCTCATCTAAAATCATTTACTCTAGGACTATAAAGCCAGATTTCAGAAGTGCTCTTTTCCCAGGCAAGCGTATAAATAAAGATCAGATTTACGAAAATGCTATCAACTAACAATTCCTGCTCCAACACATCTGGCCAGATTTCAAAACGAATTCAGCAGCCAGTTAATCACTTGCTCTTTATTACTTAACTCACTATTAGTATGGGGGTAAAAAAAAGAGAGATATTTTTATTTTCATTTATCTGCTAAAATACTCCCCGCATCTCAAAATTCAAAATGCTGATAAAAATCTTGACATTTTTAAAAAGTCAACTGCTTCTCAAGCCAGTATAAAAATACAGAAAATGAATTGAGCACATTTAACTGTTTGGGTTTTTTTAAAAAAATAAGATTAGCACCGCAGTGAAAATGTCATATAAAACCCATTGAAAATAATAAGCATCTTATTATGGTCAAACTATGATGATAATGGATGAGAAGCTGTAATTATCTCTACTGCTGTCGCTGTTGTCTGAGGACACCAGCCGAAATCTGCAAGCTGGGTCCCCTCGTGCCGCCTGCTCTCTTTAGATACTGGTTTCTGTGGTGTAGGTGGCCTTGCTTGGAGAGCAGAGCGCAGTGGCTTTGGTGTCCTGGCTTTGGAAGACCTCCCTCCCAGCAAGCAGCACCTCTAAAAATGTTGGGGATGGGTTGAAGGGCAAAAAAGCTTCTGCTCTGTCCCCAAGGACTGTCAGTGGGGATGAAGCAGCAGCTGGAGAATGGGTTGCAAAGGGAGAGCCCAACTTTTCCATTTGGCTCCCCTTGAGGTGGTCCTGCAGAACCTCCAGAGATCTGGTTTCCCCCCCAGGAGAGGACACCTCAGCAGCAGAGCTGAGGACAGTGTCTGAGCTGCATCCATAATTCAGCTTATGGTCCCCATGCACTGTCCCAGGCCTGGAGAAAGGAGCGGTTAGCTTTCCATCACCGCTGGTTCCTGACTCATCACTTGACTCAGACCCAACACAGCACATCCTTTGAAGTTGCTGAGCTTCTCCTTTCATGGCTCACATCTTTTCAATGTCAGAAATGCCACTGTGCTGGGGGGTGAGGAGGAGAAAAAGCTCAAAATGACGTAAGAATCCAGAGATTTCATTGCATCTGGGTTATGTGGCCTCCTGATAAACCTGGGAAACTCTTTTTTTTCTTGAGGCTTTTTTCCAAAATCAAAGAGACTTTTTTGTTCTCCTTCAGCTGACAGACACACGACAGAGGACAACAAGGGTTTGGTGGTTTTTACCACAATCTCAGGAGGTCCGAGCTGAAATCTGTGCCCTCCTGGGTACCACCAGCCAGCCAGAAATGTAAGTTACGTGCTCAGCAAAGAAAATATTGTTAATCTGTATTTCTGTATGAGGAACAGTAGGCAGGGAAGTGGTGTGATGTAGACTGGTGTGTGAACGTAGACTGGAGATATTTCAGCACGGTGCTCTAATTTTTCATCTAAACCAATGTGAAAATGTCTTGCAAAACACTTTTTGTTATGAGAGCGTAGCAGGAACGGGGGGGAAAAAATGCAGTAGCAGAAATGTGAAGCTTGGTTTTGTGGAAATGAGTTATGAACATGTCCTTTACCTCTCTGCTTATTTTCCACATGGTTCCAGGTCAAGGAAAGTTTGTCTGTGACAAAGATTAGGCTTTCAGAACAGCTGTGTCTTTTCAGATTTAATTCCTGAGCTCCACTGAGCATGTTTGGACAGATTCTCTTTTGTGTCCTCTGTTGATTATCGGGGGAGCTCAGGCAGGATAACAGAACACAGGTGACATCCCCCAAGAGGTGTGATGTTCTCCTCTCTGAAGGATGCCAAGAGCTCCAGGAAGAAGAAAGAAGGAAAATAATAAACCTGGTACTGGCAGGTTTAATTCACACTGTCACCATGACTGCCTGGTGATGGAAGGGTTATTTATGGCCAGGCTGGAGATCTCAGTGCTGTGTCCCACATGTGAAGTGAAAGTGGAAGTGCGTGGGTGGGAGGGGAAGCAGCAGCATCTCATTTATCAGTGTTCCCGGGGCTGAGCAGGTTTCCCCCCGGATCCAGGCTGCATTAAAGAGCTCTTCACATCTCCCATGAAGTACTACGTGAGCCCAAAGGCATTGGCCACATCCCAGCATCCATCCTCTGACGATGGCACGTCTATTGGAGATCCTCACCAGTGTCCTACAACCTGTTCTTGGTGCTTCATTAACCTGCCCATCCTTATTGCAGCTCCACAGCTCTCCCAAAAAGATACCCCAGCCTGCCTCCCTCCTTCCTAAAGTCTGCAGGAGCCAGCACAGGCCCAAGAATTTTAAGCAGAGGAAGGGGGGATGGTGGGGAGGGGAGGTCATGGCAGGGTTAGCTGATGAACAGTAAAAAATCCTAATTTATGCAAAAAGCAGTCTGGAAAAAATTACATTCCTGGTTGTCTGCATATATAATCTACAGAAATCTTAAATAAAAGAGCCAAAGATATTTCTATGAATTAGACCTTTATCCTCCCAGCATCCCAGAGCTCAGCCCATGAATTTGAGTGAGTTTGCCTTTTTAATTGCTCTGTCTTTCTAATGCAGGCTATTTTCAAACTGCACAAACAATGCCCTATTGGCAACCAAACAGGTCACTCGGGCTACGCCTTTTATCTGCTTTTCCCCCATCTTAGACAACAAACAGGCCATTAATGTCTGGAAACACAGCTTTGATTTCAGCTTCAAATCCACAGCACGGATCACTTCCAGTGATGCCCAGTGTAATATTTAAGGCCAGTCCCTGCCCTTAGACCTGGGTGCCCACATGGACCTTGCATCCCAGTGGAGATGCTCTGGGTTCACAACCTTGGAAATAAGACCACAGTGTGGCTTTTTCTGATTGAAAACTTCAATTTACTTTACTTTGCTTTACTTTTGGTCCTAGACTTGGCTCTCCACTAGGATCAGGAGCTTTGTGAAGGACTAGCTCTGGCCTAGCTGCTGGATCAGCTGCAGGGAAGAAGCTCGTATATTCACTAACAAGAATCTTCAGTGCCCTTTAATAAGAGCTGGTTTCTTCTGCTGATGATCAGCCATCTTTAACTATCTACAGGGTCTCTGCCCAGTCTTCTCCTGTTGCAGATGCTCCTTAGGAGACCCAACATGAAGTCCTGGTATCCCCACCCTTCATAAGCTGCAAAAACATGAGTTTTCCACACATAATCCATAAGGAACTGTGTTCCAAAGGTACCTCTGAGTCTCTTGCTCCTGCTCCCATGGCTGGGCAGCCTGCACATGTATCTGAAGTACCAGCCTGTGCAAACCTGCATCCTGGCAGCTTTTCCCTAAGGTTTTCCCTAAATATCCCCTTGGCACAAGTGGCAGCTCCAGCCGGATGCCCTGCAGCGGGATACAGAAATTTTGGCTCAGGTTGAGAGCGGGTGAGAAGCAGAGCCTGGCTCTCAGGAAGGGCTGATGAGAGTGCCATGGTAGAGTGTCACTGAGCTGTCACTCCTGCTCTAGACTCTTTTCCCAGATGAGGAATGCTTCAGTCTTTGCCAGGCAGGGATAATGTGGCATTGGCTTCCTCTCAGTCCCTTGGGTAAGCTCCAAGCCTCAATTTTCCACCAGTAAACCCATCTTTCTTAAGTGGCACTGCAAGTATTTGGGACAAGGGTACACGTGGAGCCAGGGGATGGGTTTCACAGGGGGTGAGATGCCACCATTGCCCAAGAGCTGCCTTTCCCTGACCTGCAGGTAGCAGATGGCTTTTTTATTTCCCATCCACAGCATAATCTCATGGTGCAAAGCTGAGGTTTCTCCTGTTGCTTCTGGTTGAGGGAGGAACACACACGGCTGACAACGTTACTCTTGTCCTTATCTGGAAGGTCTTGCTCAGCTGGTATCAAGTCTTCGGGTTTTTTGAAGTCAGCAGGAGTCTGGCCTGGGGAAGGTTTATGGGATGAGTTTTGGCTGTCCTGTTTGAAGCTGTTTCCAAAAATCAGCAAACGCCATTTTCAGCCTGTTACGAGGAACCGAGGCTCACAACATCGGTTCATTCAGTACCTATAAATCTCCCTCTGAGACTTTATAAACCTCAGCTGGGAGTTTCATTTTATTTTGGCCACCCTGGGCACAAGCACAGGGCACTGCCATGAGCACAAACACAGCTTTTCTTATCCTAATGCAAATAGGATGAGAAATGCTTTTTTTTTTTCCCAATCCCACCCTGAGCATCTGTGAGCTGAAAGGGACCTTGCTGAAACACAGAGCAAGCTGAATTTACCTCCTCCCTGAATGAGCTTCATTAGCTCGTGCAGTCAGCTCCAGATTTTTAATAGATGCAACAAATGGGAGAAATAAAATAAATACTACAATCAAAGTGCTTAAACCTACGCCTCATCTGTGCCAACACAAACCCTGAATCGGAGGAAGCATTAGGCTAAATATAGATCCTCAAGAAAAATCGGAGAGCTTTTATTATTTTTTTTTCAATTTTTTTTTTTTTCTAGGTTCATACTGTAAAACATCTGCTGAACAGTTTCCTATAACCGTTTTTGGCTTTTAAATCAAAGAAAGAAGAAACAATGTCCCATTTTTTTGCAGAGAGAAAAGGAGGGGGGGAGGGGGGGGAATAATAGACCTTCCTCTCAAAGCAGGATGACAATAAGGATAGAAATAGAAAGGGGAGAGCTTTGAAACATCTTGAGTCCAGACAAGAAGTGGGTGGATGGCAGGTTCAGGTATCTCTGCTTGCTTTGGCTGCTTCCCATTTCAAGAGAGAGCTGGCAAAACTGCTGACAGCTGAAAGGGAAAACTCACAGGCAGAGCTGGATCCTGCCCGGCAGCTGACGGGCTGTGGGTGAAGAGAGAGCTGGAAAAGGGGGTGCAGTGGTGCTGGGGGGTGCACAGGAAGGCAGTTTGCTGTGAGGAAAAAGAAACTGTTTAGTAGGAGAAAGAAGGGGAGGAGTTGTGCTGCAGTTGTAAGAGCTTTTCCCTCAGCCCAGGAGAAAGTCCCCAGCTCCTTTCAGCATCTCATGACCCCATCCGAGCTCCTTGGGGTCCCTCACAGCTGCAGCCACCTCCCCACCTGCAGCAGCTGGAGGGGGCCCCAACACTCAGGGTAGGTGACCCTGAGTTGCCACATCTGTGTTTGGTCCCCTTGGCCACAGCTGTCACATCACAGGAAACCCACTGCCTGGAGCCATTCCCTTTTCCCTACCACTTCCACCGAGGCCACCAAGCCCCTTCCCCAGCACCCGGGGGTGGGGGGAACGTGCAGCCCACGCTGTCACACCTCTTGGGTTTCTTGGCAGCCGTGCCTGCGCAAGAGCCTTTCCTGCCAAGTCACAGGATGCGATGACGGTGCGGCTGGGAAAACTTCAAAACAGCCCAAACAATCAGAGATTGTGGAGAGAAGGCTCTAAAATTGGCTCCTTGGATTAGCACCAGGCTCACCCCTGGGGCCTTTGTCAGGAGAGTTGGGCTCAGCAGTGATGACGGAGAAGGACTTAATCTCGTTTCCTATCTGTGATATGGGGTCGAATTTAGCTCGGCTTTGCCGGCTCTTCGCGTCCCTCCGTGACCCACTGGCATCCAGGCACCCAGACAGCAGCAGGACTGACTTCCTGCTGTAAGAAACCCTGCAGCACCTATGGAACCTGTATGATTCAGAAGTCTGCAATCTGATTTTTTATTTATTTCCCTCAAAAAGTTGCTTAGGAACCCACATCCCCTCCATAGCCTGATTCCCAGGGGTATAAAAATTGCACTTTTTTACAGCTTTAGCACGTGTTGGGCTGGATTTGCTCATTTTAGGTAAATCTCAGTTAGGCAGTGGTAGGGATCTTCCTGTCCACAGGGGTTTTTAAGCACTTTTGGTCCTTAGCATGAGGGTTTTCTGCCACAAAACCCCTGTCATTAGCACCAGAGACAGGGGCCAGCATCCAACCAACATGTCCATCCAACCATGAACCTCTTTGGTTGTCTTTTATTCCGTGGCTCAGCCCTGGCATATTCCTGATCCCAGCACCCTTGGAACACCTGCATGATCCAGAGCTGCTCTTGAGGATGTATTAAACACAATTGGTGTGTGCTTAATGGTTCTTATAATTCTCTTAATGGACCCCTGGTCTCCCCAAGGTATGTTCAGACTCACTTCTCCCTGCCCCACATGGCAGCATCCCTGCAGCATCCCTCTCCCTGCCCAACCCCTCCAAGGAAACCCTGGACAAAAGAAACTCAGAACCAAATCCAGGAGCAGGGAAGTGGCAGCTGAGGGTCTGTGTCAGATCAGCCAGATCCCTAGGAAGAAATAATTAAAATAAGGCTCTGGCATGTGTTGGGAGATGGGATGTGTCTGGGAGACCGATCCCTGGAAGCCTTCTGTGGGTGCTGTGGGCAGGGATCAGCTGCTCACCTGCCTGAGCACACATGTTTGGCACTGCCGGCCGAGATGGCAAAGGAGGGGAGACACCAGAAAATGGCATTTTGGTAATGAGACCTCTCTGTAATTGAACTCTTAGAGTTTGTAGGAAAGAAGCTTTTCTTTTGGTAGGAGGTTCCCCTCAGTCCTGCCAAAACCTGAGAGAAAATGATGTTACAGGCTCTTCCCAAACACCCAGAGCTACTTCTTATAATCCTGCTCTGGAATATACCTGACCCAGGCAGAGAGGGTCTCCAAATCCCTTACCCAGGGCAGAGAGGGTCAAAATGATGTTACAGGCTCTTCCCAAACACCCAGAGCTACTTCTTATAATCCTGCTCTGGAATATACCTTACCCAGGGCAGAGAGGGTCTCCAAATACCTTACCCAGGGCAGAGAGGGTCTCCAAATACCCGATCCAGGGCAGAGAGGGTCTCCAAATACCTTACCCAGGGCAGAGAGGATCTCCAAACCTTAAAGATCTGCTCTAAGGTCCCTTTACTCACCCTGGTTTTCCAGGAGGGGGACAGGGAACATCCTTTCCTCTGCACTGGTCAGCACCCAGTGCCAAAGGGGCTGTGGGTGAACCTTAAAGATCTGCTCTAAGGCCCCTTTACTCACCCTGGTTTTGCAGGAGGGGGACAGGCAACATCCTTTCCTCTGCACTGGTACAGCACCCAGTGCCAAAGGGGCTGTGGGTGAAACCTCAGATAAACATGTAAAACACATTTCAGCTCCAAGGGGCTGTTTGTGATACAAGGGGGTACATTGGGGGGCAAAATAATTTGTCTTTTCAGGAGAATGAGCTCTTGTGTGTGTGCAGGTGGCTGGAGCTGGGAGAAGGGGAAGAGAGTAACTCACAGCAACAGACCCATTAAAAAAACAAAACACTGGGAAATGATGGAGAAATGGGGTCTGGGGGAGCAGTGAGTGTCTGGGGGAGCAGTGGGGGCCAGGGGGAGCAGTGAGGGTCTGGGGGAGCAGTGGGGCTCCCCAAGCTCACTCCACCCTGGTGAGGACCCACGCTGAGGGCAGAGGCACATCCCTTCATCCAGGGGAGGCTGCAGATGACATGAGACAACTTGCTTGTGCGTTTGTATCTGTGCATGGACCAGCATAAGAAATGTTTTTGTATTTGTAAGTGTGGCCAGGTTGGCAGGACACCCATCTTTGGGGACAATTCTGTGGCACAGGAGAAGTCCCTGCAGTGTCTCCCCAGGAGATGCAGCCCCTCTGGAGTGGGGCGTCCTGCCCTCCTGCTCTCAGCGGGTGATGCCAGGAGGTTTGTCTGCAATGACAAATTCCCGGGATGGGTTTACATTCTCACAAGCATGCTTTTGCCAGAGAGTTGATTGCAAGCAAAGGTTTGCAGCTTGGAAACTTGGAAAGGTCCAGCTATTTTCATTCTCTCTCTCCCAGGCTCTTTCATTCATGCTTCCTCTTCTCTTTTCCCCAGTGCATTTCTCACTCACGCTCTCATTCATGCTCGCTCTCTCATTCTCATTTTCCTGGCTGTATTTTTAGCTCCCTCGCCGTTCGGAGGATGTGAACATTATCCCTGAGTCATGACTTTGTGAGGAAACAGGCAGCCAGAGCTCCCATTACAACCCGTGAGGGCTCTTATCAGCTGCAGCGCAGGCTTACTGGGGAGGGGGTTTTATCTCCCCCGTCCTCTCCTTTTCCTTTTTCTCCAGCTGTTACAACCCCAGCTTCTCCACCGAGGCCACGAGGCTCATCTTCCCTGTCCGTGTCGTGATGCAGAACTTCAATGAGTTAAATGAAGATTGGCAGTCAGGAAATGGGGAGTAAAACATAAGGGCCAAAGAGCATCCTCGGTGCTGGGGTGGCTGCTGCAAGAATTACATCAAGAGAAAAAGCGTCTGGCAGGGTTTTGACACCAAATGCTGCTGGTGTTATTCCCAACCCCTGCAAACAAACATGAGGTAATGGCACCTGGGAGCTTAGTCGTAAACTTGCTCTGCTTTTGGAAAACGCAAAACCCTTGAGTATTTTGATCTGGCTTCACGATAACGTGGAAGCAGCAGCAGCAAAGTGTTACACCGGCTCTGTTCCCACACGTGGATGAGCCATTGAAATAAAAACCCTCCCACGTTAGAAATGATCGGAGCTGATAATTTCTTTGGGCTTCGTTCCCAAATGCCAATGACATATTCCATGTTATGAAACAGTGGATCGACTTTCTGGAGAGAATAAAAGAATAATTCCAGGAGGGAGGAGGGCAGTGCCTGCATGTTGCCCTCAGCAGCCCACGCCTGACGTTACGGATGATTTCCAAGCGACCCCCTGGGTCGGTGCCGGAGGGAGGAGGATGCAGATGCAGGGTGGGGGGGTAGTTTTCAGCCTGTCTCGACGCAGCCTCATGCATCACGACATGGCTTTGCTAATCGCAGCACCGTGTGCAGCTCGTGAGGCTCAGCTTCACCTTTTCATGACATCCAGGCTGTTTTCTGCTCACTTCCTCTGACTTTCCTCTCTAACCTTTCTGTTATCTCCTTAATAGTCTCTCCTCCCTTTTCCACCCATCTGCTTATTTTAGCTGCTTTTTCCTGCCCACATGTGTGGCTGCTGCCCTGCCCTGGGCTGATCCCCTCCTGTGCCCCCTCTGTGACAGAAAAGGGGTCACTCCCCTGCCCTCAGCTCCCTCCCAGGGAGAGTTTTGCCCCATTTTCATTCTTTCCAAATGATCGAGATAAATCCCCATCCTGCTGCAAATCCATCCTCCCCAAACATGGCTTCACCTCCTCATCCCTGCTCAGCAGTAGGATCTCCTGCCCCCTTTCCATGCGTGCTGCAGGGGGGCATGGGGAGTCCCTGAAGCTTTTTATTCCAACAGGGACTGGCTCATGGTTGTCCCCCACCAATTCCCCAAAAAATCCCTGTCTGCAATGAGCTGCTTCTGCATCCCAGGCGCTTGGCATCAGGGTGCTCTTTCCAGCAGTTCAAATTGATCCTTGTGGTCCTCTGTCCTTCACAAGTCCCCCCCATGGAAACAATCCCACTCCTTCATCTCCTGCATCTGCCAAGATGCTGTGCCAGGAGCCAGGAGCCAAATCCTGCTGCATTCCACCTTTGAACCCATTTGTCCACTGTAGGAGGACAACTCAACGGATGCTATCACAAACCATCAGAAGAGATGAAAGGCTGACACAGGGTCAAGAACCAGCTCAAGAAATTAAAGGAAATAAAATCCATTGAGGGCTACTAAAGAAACCACTTTGGGGTCAGGAAATCCCAACACTGCAGCTATCAGTGCTCAGAGAGGATACCAGGGAAGGATCAGGCCCTTTTCTTCTCCTTCCCCTTCTGGCTCCCAGCATGACCTGATAGTGGGGCCACTGGTTTGACTTAATGCAACTATTTCATCACACACCTCTGGGCTGGTGGCTTTCTTCCCTGGGACAGAAACATCCCCTGAGGGGGACACTGGGGAGAAAAGGGACCTGGGAAGGAAAGGAGGGAAGTTTTTCCATCTTGGACCATGATGAGACATGACATGGTGTACAGGATTCTGATGGTGCAGGGTGTCTCCCCGTGACACCCAGCACCCTTGGATGTACATGGTTGAATAGGAGAGGGCCAGAAGGATCTTAGGGACCTTCATGGTTGTGTTTGTCCAAGAAATGAGGCCATTTGCAGTCCTAGAGTCAAAACACTCCAACAGTGGAAGCCAGGACTTCCTGGGCTGAGCCCTGTTGCTAAATAAAAGACAAAAGAAAGAGTAATTAGATGCCATTAATTGTTTTTAAGAGGATTTTTGCTGGCGGCCAGGACTCCTCTCGGGAGGACACAGCCCTGGCCTTACCCGGCACGGCTGCAATAACACTCATGCAGATCAGGTTTATTTTAAGCATCCCTGCTTTTCTCCCAAACCCCAGCAACTGCCAACCCTCCCATCCTCTCCATCTCCTCCAGCTGTGCTCACACAGAGGCCAGATGTGCTCAGGGACAGAGCTGGCAGGGAAAGAAGACAATTGAGGACCACAGTGGGATCTAACCTGTTCCAGACTAACCATGGGTGCAAATCCACGGGTGCTCCAAATATTACAGCCCTGGAAATCTCAGCTACTGTGTTTGTGAAGTGACACAATGGGAGTTATAAGCCAAGAATGTGTAAACAATTGGGAAACACCCAAAATACATTTGGCTGAGGGACACGTGAAGGGTTAGTCCTGTAGATGTTAAAAGGATCCTCTGCCCTTATCATTTACCTGCGCTCTGGCTTCTGTGTTTCCCCATTAGAGTTTATTAATTATGATGGCTATTATTTTGTTGTATGATGAATACAGCCCTTTTGGCAAACCTTGGGACATTGCCTAGAATTATAAGCAATTTAATAATAACAAGGAGCTGAATGTGGAGGTCCTGCTTTCACTCCTGCCTTAATGGTGAAAAACCCCACTGGCTTTCATCAAGAGGAAAATCGTAGCAAGCAGCCGTGGCTCTCCCAGCTTCATCCGAGTGCTTTTACCATGATCCTGCTCAGAAACATTGTGGAGCTGCAAGGCTCGAGCAAGAAGCAAACCAGATCATTTCCCAAGCTGGAGAAGGGGATAAGAGGGGACGAGGGGAGGAATAAGGGGATTAAGGGCTAAGACTTTATCTTTCTCCAAATTAATTTTAGTTTTCCTCCAGTCCTGCTCAGGAACTCTGGATTCCCCCTCCCTTTGCTCAGACCACTCTATTTCTTCCCCTTCAGAGGTCACAGTGCAGGTTAGGACAGGGCAGCCACTTCTGGGGCACACCCAGTGTGAATAGGAGCTTTGGAAAACCAACCCACATGGGAAGTGGAGATGACTGCAGCCTCCACCCAAACGAGCAAGGAGCTCCCTTTTAGGAGCATCTTCTCATGTAAGACCCTCATTGGGGTCTGAAGTATCTCCACATCTTACAAGCCATGAGCTTTTCTCTTCCTCAGTGCAATGCTTTGTAATGCTGAAGTCCATAGTTTGCTTGCACTCCAGCATCCTAGAAGCTGGTTTTGCTTCTTCAAAACCCTAAAGTTTTGTAGTTCACCATTAAAAACTTCTTTTCTTTCTTCTTTTATTTTTTTCTTTTAAATTCACACCTGTCCAGAAAGTCTCATCTCCTGCAACGAAGTCACTGTGTTTTTGAGAGATGTTTTGCTACAAACAGAAGGGATTTCATCTCTGCTTTGCCTTGTCCTTCTAGAGCTGTGAGTGCCTAAGAAAGCACAAGCACGCCTCCTGAAGGCAATCCTCACCCAGGGGTTCCCCCCAAGCCCCACGACCTTCTTGGGGGACAAAGCACGTGGGTCCACGGTCCCCTGATAAAATAAGGTTTTTGTGCACAAGCAAATCCTTGCTTTGGCAAAAATCCCTGTGCTGTGCTGAGGTTTGTGCTCATGGGGATCAAGTCCCAAGAGCTCATTCGGGGTGTTATTCTGCTTTTCTGGCTTATTTCTACCACCAGTTGCCCCCCAACACAGCATCTGGAGAAGCTCACAATCTTCACGCTGTTTATTTTTGCTGCACATCTGTAGGGCAGGGAAGTGCTGTCACCCCCAGAGTAGGGAAGGAGAGTGTATTTACTTTCCCAAAGGTCAGGAGCTGAGCTATAGCGAGAGGTCAAGTGACTTGGCTCTGAAAACAGCAGTGCCAGTGCAGACACCTCCGTGGAGCAACGTCGGAGCATCGTGGTACATCAAGGGATCTTACTCCGCAGCAGGATTAACTTGGCAAGGTCCATGCAGGGCATCCAGAGAACGTATGTTCATGGGATCTATAGGACAAAGCCCCATTTTTACTGCGAGGCTCATCTTCAGCACATGTCAGTGCTTCTTACAGAGGAGGGAGACTTTGTAATTCTCGTTATACAGCTGGAAACTGAATCTTAAGCAAAGGGAGGGGTTTGCTCACCATCACAGAACCCCAGTGCTTGGCACAGTTCTGCCAAGTCCCCTGAGCAAAACAAAACCCAGGCTGGGTGCAATATGCTTCTAGTGCTCCCGCTTCAGCAAACACACACACACATTTCTGATATTTATTTTAGTTGCATTAAAAGCACATTTTCCAACTAAAAGCAAGAGCAAATAAAGTCCTCACTGGTGTTACACTGAAGCCCTTCCAGTCCTGCAACTAAAAAATCGTAGTGCATTAGACTTCCTTCCTCCTTCCTTCTTTCTTTCTTTCTTTCTTTCTTTCTTTCTTTCTTTCTTTCTTTCCTTCTTTCCTTCTTTCCTTCTTTCCTTCTTTCCTTCTTTCCTTCTCTCTTTCTTCTTTCTTTCTGCTTGGGTAATGAAAGAAAACATTTTAACCAGTTTCACTTCCTTTTACTATCAGCAGCGAGTCAATGCCACTAATAAATTCTCACCTATTAACACAAGCGTTTGGGCTGCAACACTACAATATTTTCATTGCAATTAGGAAGAGGAGGAAACTTAGAGGCATTTCTCTAGTAAGGAAGCAGCTTGTTTTTAAGGTGAAAGTGAGCCTGAACTCTTCAAGACAGTTTCTAAACTGTCGACTTCACTTAAAAGACTTAACGCTCCATAAAAAAGAAGCATCTGAGCTGCAGCGAAAGCTGGGTGTGCTGCGGGTGCAGCGCTGAAGATTTGCACCTATTTCCTGGTATGTCTCATTATTTCTTGGGTTTTGGTTTGTTTTTTTTTTTTCTGTAGGACTAAACATATGTGTCTACTTTACATTTTGTTTTTCTCTGAAGTGACACTTTTAAGTTCCTTGTATTTCTGGAATTGTTTTAATTCTGCAATAAGATGTGGCCTGAAAAGCATCATTGGGAGCCGCCTGGTGCCGTCTGTCCAGCACTGCAAGTCTTGGGCTGGAGCCAGCAAACCTTCTGAGATTCAGTTAGAGATGAGTGAGCTCCAGCGAAGTGTAGCACAAACCCACCTTCCTCTAGACCCAGGTCACAAGATCTGGCAGGTGCAGACAGGCTCAGAGTTGAAGAAGGACTCCTTTTTGTGCCCCTTTTTCTCCTTCAGGGAGGCAAAAGTCACAGGCAACACGCTCTTTTCTTATTAAATCAGCCGGAAAACGTGCACGAGGGTTATAAACTCATAAACTCATCTTTGGTCTCTGTTCTTTTCGGTTCACCTTTGTAAGATCTGAAGCTCAACGTGGCTGTTAACAGATCTGGGTCGTGCTTTTCATCTTAATTTTGCACCCAGTGGATTCATTCACTTTTCTGCCTTTCCTGGCTTGCTTTCTGCATTCATCTCCCAAGCGCTGAAAAGAGGAGATGGAGCCAAAAATATGTTCTCTGAGCTCTGCTCATTTTAGCCTCCCTGTTTGCAGGGTCAGGGAGTTTGCACCAGGTTTCTCTGCTGTTGTAATTATTGTGAGATGAGTTTATTTGGGGAAGAGGAGGTGAAAAAGGGGCACCTCCAAATGCTGAAGAATTGGGAGAAGGATGGATGATGGAGAAGATGCCTTTGCAGTCATGGTCTGAGTGCACAACCATCCCTCGGAGCTGGAAGCCGCGATCGTTTGGAGGTTTTTTGGTGGGTAACATGAAACAGGTTTGGCAGAGGCTCAGTCTGCTTCTAACTCAAACCACCACAACCACCACCTGTGCTAAAGAGGCAGGTGTGGGGTAACGAAAGCCATGGGGAGAGGGGGTTCCAGAGGGTGAGACCAACCCTCCCCACACGGTGACATACCCGACTGCACACCACAGGCGCCGGTCAGCGTGCACGGGGAAACCGAGCTCACACTGACTCATTCCTGAACTCCAAATCTGCCTGTCTACCCTCTTTTCTGATCAATGAAGCTTTGGCTTACTCATTATTTTACTGTACCAGACTGAGCAGCCCTGTCTCTCATTTTCTGCTGGGGAAGAGGTCTTCTTGAGGCAGTGGTTGCTTCACGGCAAGCCTGACACAAGTCAACACTTGAGGTGATGCCCCAAATCCTCCCCAGCCCCTCTTTTGCTCTCCACAGAGTTATCCGGTAGCAGCAGAGCTGGATGGCCAAACTCAGCAGCCTGGACTGGCCATGCCAGAGCATTTCTTCATGCTGGCATCTCTGCGTGGTACAAAGTCCCTTCAGCAGTAGGTATCTATCCAGGTAGGGTGCAACCCAGATCCTACAGTGTCCTGCCTGCCTCCCAGGTGCCCATCTGGCCCTCTGAGCTCTTCTCCCCATGTAGAGAAGAGACAATTTACTGGGAAATGGCATTGCTTCAGGTACCAGTGACAATAAATCTGTAGGTAGCTTTCCAAACAGTTCAGAGGCTTTCCCATACCCCGGGGTGCTTTTGTTTTAAAGACACGTGAAGAGTCCCATATTTTGGCTGCAGATCTGAACTTTCATAGATCTTAAAGCCAGAAAGGACCATAGATTATCCAGGCTGACTTCCTGTCTAACGCAGGCCATATGAGTCCATCCCCTTATTCCTACAGCAGTGAGCCCAATAATTTCTGTTTGACTATATATCTCTTCCAAAAAGGCATCCGGTCTTGATTTAAAGACTTCAAGAGATGGAGAATCCATCACTTCCCGTGGCAGCTTGTGCCAATGGTTATATCTAATAAAGAAGGAAGCTATTTAGAGCTGGGCTTACATGTTAGAAGCCTCTCTGGGTAAAGAAACACTCACAGGCTGTCTCACCAGTAAAATAAAAGCACAAAGGAGTCACTGAAGGATCTTGGCCCCAAAGTGTCTATTCTTTCCTGTTGTTGCAGTTGATCTATCTTAAGTTGGTCTTTTCTCTACAAGTATCATCTTCTGTAGCCCATCATGGCTGTAAAAATGGCTTCAGCAAGTCTGCACGTTCGTTATAAGTTGGTTATCTTTCTCAGAAGCACATTTTGCAGACGCACATGTTTCATAAGAAGTCCTCCCTGTGAACTTGTAGCCACCCTGGTCCTTCCAGCCTCCACGGGGTTTTGAGTTCTGCAGAAAACATCTCCACGGCTCCCCTGATCTCCATGGGACCTTCCCATCCTCCTGCCTCTAAACTATGGCATGAAGCCATGGGGAGCAGGGAAGAGATGGCTGCTCACAGCACCATCAGGTTATCAGGACATCTGTGTGGACACCTGGGTCTACATCATCCTTTCCAGGTTTTTTGAGTTCACGTCTCCCAGTGCCTGAGTGAGACGGCCCTTGGCCACGGGCCAGCTGGCTGCACCTCAACTCAGACAGGACAGTCAACACGGGTAAGCAAACAGGAAGCATTTAGGAGGGCTGATGACAAGAAGGACTGTGCCTTGGAGGTAGGACATACGTCCACTCGCTGTGCTACTGACTTGGACTCATCCTTAATCTTGGATTCCCACCATAGCTGAGAGGGAACTTGCTCTTGGGCAGATTCAGATGACCAAGTTATGGCCCTGCTGACACCCAAAAGTGTCTCGTGATGGACCAAAATTGAGAGTTGTCTCCCTGTTTTTCTCC
Organism: Antrostomus carolinensis; assembly: GCF_000700745.2. NCBI lineage: Eukaryota > Metazoa > Chordata > Aves > Caprimulgiformes > Caprimulgidae > Antrostomus > Antrostomus carolinensis. The sequence continues at coordinate 49,574 of NW_010330051.1, forward strand.
TAGTGCCATCAGACTGTACAGGAGAGTGCAAAAACCAGATGTTCTTCTAACCCCCTTTTACCGAGTTATTTATATCCATGTAATATCTGACATTTCCTGTTCTGTGAAAGGGCTCCAGGTCCCCAAAACATTTTCAAAGCAGTAAAGGTGTGATGGCCATAGGAGCTCCTGGAGCACCTCAGGCAGCGTCTCCATGCCAGGAGGGGTGTGCATGGAAAAGCAGCGCTGGGAGAGCAGCGCAGGAGCGGGAGGGAGGGATGGGAATTGCTCTGTAGTATCTTGACAATTTAATGCAGCAAGATAAAAATTTGTGCTTCTATAGGAAGGCTGTCCAGATTTTTAGGGAAGAGATTTGGCATCTGCTGTGAGCACCTCGATGAATCAGCCTTCGTCTGTGGGAACTCACTTGTTCATATGGTTTAAATAACCCTTCCTTTGCTGGATGGGGATTACAACTGAGCTCAGCTGATAGTCCATCTGGCAAAAAAAAAAGAGGTGGATCAGATCTGAGCCAAACCCACAGATATTTTTAACCCCTACAATATATCTAGTGCTGCTGGCCATTGGGGACAGAACTGCCATCAAATCCCAGGTCTCTTAGATCTTCCAAAATCAGACGAGAGGGATTGTCAGGATAAAGGAAAATGTCTCATGTGGTCTCGGTTCCTCAGTTGATTGACACAGACTCCCAGCTCAGATACCACAGGGAGGGTAAATTATGACATGAAGGAAGAATTAGGATCAAAATACATCTGGAAAGTTTGTTGTTTGAAAGACCACATCCTACGAAATGCTCGTGTAGCCAGGACAGGGCTGGTGCAGAAATAGAACGGTGGGAGGAGCAGGACTTCCACATCCCTTCTTTGGCAGCCCCATACCTTCTCCCCAAACAACTGTACCCAATTTCTCTCTCTGCTTGTCAGAATTTCCTCCCCATCCAGCCGGATCTGGAATAGCCAGGGATTTATTTCAAAGAGCAGGTTTGACCTCGGTATAAATGTTATTTTTCCAAGCTACCACAAGGTGCCAGCATTTCAGAGTGTTACAGTGCTGGGACCCAGGCTGGGGGAGGACCTGCAGCGTGGTGTCTTCTGCTCCACCAGCTCCTTTCCAGTTCTGCCCAGGCTCTCATGGAGCCCCTCTATCTCCCCATAGGTTATATTTGTTAGTGGGAAAAGATGGGAAAAGTGGGAGAAAGCATCTTCACGTGAAGGTGGAAATCATCGCTGTCTAGGCTGCAGGCAAGGGTTGGTTCACCAGCTTTGGGGCTGCATCATGGTGATCCACCCATCACTACTTTGTTATAAGGAACATCCTGGTGTTCATGGATGCAGGAAAGGGCACCCTCTGCCCATGAGGACTTCTCCAGACAGGATGAGATCTGCCTCTTTCCATGCTCAAAGGAAACATTGTCCTTCTCCAGGACTGCAAACGCTGCTGCTGGACCTCTTCATCACAGCATCTGCAGGCACTTTGCAGCAGATTTCCCTCTCACTTCCCCAAATCGAGAGAGAGAAAGATGAAGTAGTTCTCTATTTTCTTGTATCAGTTACAGCTTCTGCTGGGGGACATTCACCAGGCCAGCCCTGGGGAGCTCAGAGCTCTCTTTCAGTTCTGGTTGTGCCCCATCTGACCAGCTGCCCTCCACCCTGTGCCCTCCATCAAGTCCCAGCACGAGAAAAATGACGTTTTGGACCCAGTCCTCCTTCAGTAATCACTGCCCCGGGGCACACAGAGCCTCTTTGATGTCCACTAAAGCTTAGATGATGGGGATTGGAACTGGATGATCTTTAAGGTCCCTTCCAACCCAAACCATTCTATGATTCTATGATAGTGCCACCAAGAAGGAGCATTTTCCAACTTTCCAATGGGACTTTTTCCAACTCAGTTGAGGTTTTTAACTCTTGTGGAAAGGTGTACAAGAAATATAGCTTCTCCATCATGCTGATAACCTTCTGACCTCCTGCTAACTTGCTAGCAGTCCCCTGCAAGCCTTTGGTAATTCCTTTAATCCTCAACACATCCTAATCCACAGATAGGCACTAACACAATCCATCCCTTCCACACAGAGCTGAGACACCTGGGAGATGGGATGGAGCAACCTGCCATGGCAGCTGAAACCCTCGGTGGCTCCATATTTCTTCTGTAATTCCTTAAAAGCACCATCCACAGTGGTGGATGAACCATAAGGCATCCCCTCAGCATCCCTCAGAAGCTGTTCTCTAAAATAAGATCCAGCAGTCCTGATCCACAGCCCCCCCCTTCTCTAACCAATCCCCAGCAGATGGGGAGATGGGAGAATTAACACATTGGTTTCTATAAAAATGTCTTTTTTTCCCCTTCTGGCTCATTTCATGGATCTTCTTTCCCTCACGGAGGGAAAAAGAAGATAATTGAAGTTGATGGGTAATGTGGTAAAAACACAAATCCCCTTTTGGTTTCAGGTAAGACAGAGCAGCCAGCTGGTTTGGAGTTTTATTATGAAGACCACAACACAAGGAGGACAATTTTGCTTGGGAATATGCCTTTGCAATCATGAAATTCCTCACCTCGCTGCAGCAAATCTGTATTGATGTCAGCAGAGCAACCTCAATTTTCACAACTCAAAGCCCAGGCCAAGGACTTCTGTACCTTGAAATCATTTTTTATATATATACTTTCCAATCTTGTAGCTTTCTGCTTTCTCCAGAGGTGTTGGATAAATTTCCTGTTTCACTTCTGGAGCAGTGAGTCGCAACTTTATCAGGGAATATTTAGCGAGACAGACCCTGCTTCCAGACAATACTGTCTCCATAAAAGAGAGCTGTGAAAACGGCGCTTAGAGAGTAATTACTTTCCTGCTCACCGCAGGCCGGCAGTTCAAAACCACAGCTGGAGAGCTGACAGCGTGTGCTCTCTTGCGACAGACAGATGGGGGATGCTCAGAAATGGAGCTTGTCCAGAACGTGTGTACAGCTGCTTTTTTTTTTTCCCCCACACACATATAAAATGGATTTCTCAACTCAAAAGTGGAAAAACAAATGTTTTACCTTATGCCCCCAATCTATTTTTGTGAGAGAACAGATTATCTCTTTGCTTTAAATAACTAAAAATATATTGATTCCTAGTTTCCTAATAATATTTCCGTTCTACAGTTGAAGCAAGTCTGTGAAATCTTTTCACTTAGGAAATAAAATCGTATTTTATCATTATACTTTTCTGCAGGGAAAACTTCCAGCCAGAACTTTACATGTAACTTATTACGTGGCACTTAAAGCATGTTAGAGAGGCATTTTCCTTACATCATGAAGCAGAGCCTTACAAAAGCCAAACCTCAGACCTAACCCCGTCAATTATTCATCTCCTTCTACACCACACCTCAAAACTAGGTTTCCTGGTGCTGGGAAACACTGGAGGTTTCCCAGTTTAACTGGGGCCATGGCAGGAGAACCAGGGGATGGTAAAGATGCCGAAACATCTGGGTCATGCAGCAAAAGATGCAACAGAGATATTCCTGCTCCTTTCTCTAATGCTACGTCACTAACATAACACAGAAGAGCCTAAAAAAAATACACATGCTGTCGCCAGATGTTTAGAACATCTGGTCAGACCAATAAAACAAACAAAAAAACCCAACAAAAAATAACTATGGGGAAAAAAAAAAGGGAAAGGCATCGTCTTCATGAAGCCTGCAGGTTGCAGATTTCTTCTTGATGTGATGGGACTTTCCATGAAAGCGTCATGGCACGTCGACAACACAGGTGTGAGCAACATCCCCACTCCCAGGGAAAAGCCCTCACATCCTCGGTCACCAAGCCACAAAAGCTGGGGGGATTTGGGCACCCAGTTCCCAAGGGGAACCCCATGGAGATCAGTAGCCCTCCTGCTGCATGGGTGTCTCTGAAGAACATTTATGGCCTGTTTCATCCGCACATGACATAATCTTTACTGTATTTATAGCATCTCTGGGTGGTAAGGAAATGTTCTCATCCCGCTTTTGCAAACTCATCCCAAAATGCAAACAGGCACCGCGATGGGTTGTGGTCAGCAGCTCCATGGAGATGAAATTTGGGAAGTCAACAGGAGCAAGGCACCGCAGGGCTTTCGTGGCTCTCAGCACAGCACTTTGCCCAAGATCATCCACAAAGAGTACATGGGAATGGAAACCCAAGTGTCTCAAGCCAAGACTTGAGTCCTTGCTTGGATGATCTTCGCTTGGTGGTCTGAGCAACGTCATGGGGTGTCCTTGCATCTGCAGGCAGCCTGGCCCAGAAATGTTGCTGCTTTCGCACACCTAAAAAGGACAAATGCCCATTTTGGAGGGCAGGAGGCCACGTCCCCGCAGAAAGGGAAGTTTGTTGGGTTACACCAGTGGCTCTAGGCTGGTGCAATCCCGCGTGGGGACATCCTGATCTGGTTCTCTGCTCTGGTTAACCTCAGCCACGCCAAAGCGGGGCCAGTTCTCAGCTTACACCCAGTGCTCCAGCCCACCTTCTGCATTGCTTTCATATCCTTGATTTAAGCTCAAACACTGAGCTCCCCAGGTGTAAACCCGTGCAAAACCATCTGTCTTTTCCCTAGTCTAACTTTGGGGGTCAATGACAGGTTCAAGGACATCAGACCCCAACTTGGCCCATGCCTCCACACGCTCACAGCAACACCAGCCACCCCGTGGGCCTGACTCTGCTTACAATTTTCATGTCAGGGCATGTGGTTGCTTAAAGACAGCCCAGTGATGGCAGCTGAAAGGTTTGACTGGGTCTGGATCATCTTGCATCACGTTCATGTCTCGGTTGAGCTTCAGATCTGCTCATCTGTACATGGTGCCACAATGCTGGAGGCAGATAGTGGGATATTTTGTCTTGCTTGGTCTGAGTCTTGTTGCAGCTGGGAGTTGAACTCTGCTCAAAGCAGCTGCTCCTGTTGTGTCCCCCCAAAAGCTTGACCCCCATCCCAGTTCTGGTTGGGGACAGGGATCTGTGGAAGCAAAGCCAGGGGACAAGATTCCACAAGAGGGCACTTTCACCCCCCAGACACTGCTGCGGTAGGTTTGACATATGTAAATATATACATATATATTTTAAATGTCTGAAGCCAAGAGAAATGAATCACTTGGCAGAGATGGAGCTCTGGTTTGGTGACAGGCACTGGCTTGTGAGCAGGTCTCCTGGCAAGACAGGGAACCAGCAGTGCAAAGAAAAACACCTCTGATGGTGGTGGCCAACTGTTGGATAGAGAAGCCAGTGGGTCCTGGGTGGCACGTCCCAGCAGCTGGGAGCCAGCAAGCGCGACGGGCTGCAGCGGTGACCTCAGGAGGCAATCGAAAGGCAATAGCAGCGTTGCTTCCAACTTAAATAAAGACAGATATTCCACTCGGTGCCTTCCAACCACCCTTTCTGCAGCCTGTCTCTGCTCATTCCTCCGCAGTCATTTAAAAAAGACCCAGGTAGAAATGTCAAAAGGTTTCTCTACACCAGCAAACCTGATTTACTTGCTGCTCTGCCCAGGTCTGAGCTCTACTTTCTGCATCATTTAATTCCCCTGGAGCAAGGGGTTAAGTAGAATAAATAAGAAAAATAAGAGCTCTTAAGTCTCAGGGAGCAGAAAGTGGCTGCTTTGCACAAATAACATTTCTTTCTCCTGTCTCCAGCCAGCTTGGGAAGCTTCAGCATCCTTCTCCTTGTCTGCCAAGGTTGCTTGCCTCCAACCAGGTCCATCTCATGTTGCCCAGCCACGTGGAAAATACCATGATGTATATCTTTCCTTGGCAATTTCGAGATGCATCAAGGCAGTGAATAATCTTAAGCCTTGAAAACTGGAAATCTTTCTGTGCCTTGTGAAACTGCCATGAGTGAAAGTAGGATTGTGACTAAAGCAAAGAGCCATGAGGTCCTGGCCTTGGTGAAAATATTTGCTGGTATTTCCACCAACTTTCCCTAGATGACATTGTATTTTCTTCAATATTAATTAAAACGCAACTAATGACAGAGGAACTGGCCGTGTCCTTGTGCAGGGACAGGGACAGCCATGGAGCTGGGATGATCATTGGGACTTTGGGAGACGATCTGAATTTAGCAGATAAAAAGTGTGTACCTGCGGTGGGGAAACTCAAAAAGGAAAGAGCTGTGATCCCAGTTACACTGGGAAATCTGGGATTTTGAAATATTTCAGCTAGCTCCAGTTTTTTTGGGGGGAGTGATACTTTTTTTTCCCTAAATGTTGCTGTTTCAACTGTTGCCACTATTTGAGCCAGCTCAGCTGGAAGCTCTGGCCATTTTTCTGATGTAGACGGGGAATGAGGACATCCAGGCTCCACAAGCTTGTGGGGTAGCTGAAATTATCACTTTCCAAATCAGCCAGCAATTACAACACCAGCACAAGGGACTTTTTATTGTCAGGAGCCGTTTCATGGGCACACATACCACTCGTGGTATGCAAGTCACTTCACAGTGGTCTACCCATGGTGGGTGGTGGCACTTGCTCGTGACTCAACTTATGCCCAGACTCTCATGGGAGCCCCAAGTGAGTGGTCTGGCTGTTACTTTCGTAGTATGTTAAGTAATAGGAATAATTCATCCTCCTCCAGCTACTCAGCTTGTGACGTGGCCGTCTGCCCAGAGACAACATTGCTGCTGGGTGAGGAGCTGTTTTGGATGGTGAGCTTTCTAGAGGAAGGCTCATTATTCTCAGGTGTTTAGGAGACACGCAGAGCACGCTGGAAACTTTAATAAGAGCCACAGTAAATCCTCAGAGAATCTGATTTTATTCCAGGACAAAATCTGGGGCATGGCTTTGGAGAGGAATGGAAAGAATTCCCCCCCTTGGAGGCAAAACTGAGGCTTTTCGTGGTGTCACCCTCTCCTGAGGAGAAACAGCAGCTTTCCATGGGACAGAAGAGAAGGATGGTCACCGTGTTGCTTTACAGGCTGTTGATGCAAAATATCGTGCTGGTGAATGTAAATCTCCACCCTGGGTGACATCACGGCTGTCTCTGTAATTACCAGGCAGATATAACCTGGGCAGGAAGCCCACACACTCCGCTCTGCCCTGCCTGCTGCTCAGCCTCAGGGTTATGGTGATCCTCATCCTTCATCCCAACACTTGCCAAGTGCACTGATACTAAAGATGCGTTAGGAACAAGCCTACGTTTGGCAAATCGTTTTATTTATGGTAGCACCTTTTAACTTTCAGACATAAAACCAGACAAATTTTCCCTTTGCCTGACAGCTGGTTGTGTCTTGGTCCTGTTGAAGTCAACAGCAACATCACAGTGAGAGCAGGACGAGGAACAGCCAGCAGATGAGCCAGGTCCCCCAGGAGAGGCAACTCCACCAAGCACTGTAAAAAATGCACTTTCTGATTCATTGGTGATTTTGAAGCTTTGACTAGTCTAGCTAAAGAATGTGAAAAAGAAAAGAAGGGTTGGGGGAAGGAATTATGAAAACAGGAATATTTATTTTTGAAAGCATCGAGACACCTAAATATTGAGCTTTCGTGGTATTTGAAATAGAATCAAAGGGCTCTTTCTAACCAAACGTTTCTCAAGAAAAAATAAAATAAAATAATTTGACAACTAGCAAAACAGGGCATTTAAAATTCGAAAACACTCTGAGTTCAAGAGACATTTGTGAAGCATTTCAGTGCTGCAGGGAGGGTTCGTCGGGCTCCTAACGAAAGGAAGCTTGAGCAATGTCCTCACTCACCCATCTGCTTTAACTCCCCTCTCCCCTCTACCTCCTTGGCCAACGCCATCCAAACCACCTTTAAAAGGCTAAATGTCCCAAACATCATTAAATTTCTCCAGATTTACCAAAATCAGCAATTGGGTGGAGGGGGAGAGCCTCAGATTAGCCCCCCACTAAGGAAGAGGCAGGCAAGGCTCTGATGTGAAGTCTTCTGCTCAGTGGCAAGCGCTAATCAGCACCAGCCCAACCCTGGCCTAATCTTCTCCTGTCAGAGAGGACACAGTGGGAGGAATGTGATGAGTTAGGGGACGAGGAACACAAGCCCACAGGAAACGAGGCTTTATTAATTTTGCTGTCCACAGAACATCTTGTAACAGAGAAAAAAAAAAAAAAGGAAAAAAAAAAGTAATCTCTCTGCAATGCTGCTGCATCCTTCTCCAGGACACTCCTCGCACCCTCCGCTGAAGAATTTGCTGCTGGATGCTGGGGCAGATGAGGACCAAGGATGCAGCCGTGAGCTGGACTCCTGCACTGGGGCAGGTGCCTCTTTGATCTTCTCTCCAGGGTTGTCCACCTTCTCCCACGTCCTGGTGCTCTGCGCTTGCTTATGTTCTGCTCTTCTGTTTCTGTTTATTTGTCCTCGATTGTGTCATTGTCTCAAGCAGAAGCTTGGAGAGCTTGCTGGTTTGTGTTGCCTTGCCATCTGGCAGCTAGCTAATGCTTACAGTAGCAAACAAACCCCAAACGTTTTAAAATAGGCCTGATGAAAGTTCATTTTTATGAAGAGGATAATGGGATGGGAAAAGAAGGGAGAGAGAAATGAGTCTGAATCCCTGTCTCCTCCCAAGCTGATGAGGAAATGTCACCAGGGCTCTTCAGACAGGGAGCTGTCACCAGGGCTTTCAGCTGAGTAGAGATGCCCAACGCTTTTATATCTCAAAATTCCTGATGAACAGGGATAGGGAAACTGAGGCACTGGGTCATTTGCTGTGCCTGTGGCAGAACTAAATGTCCTGATTCCCAATAATTTGTACAGGGAGGAAAACCAGCAAAGTAAAAGCGGCTTTGAGGGCAAAGAATCTTCTTCCAGATAGTTTAGGTCTTGACTCTACTGAAGACAGTGGCAGCCACCCTGTTCCTCCTGGAGGGATCACACTTGGGACAACTGGCCAGTGAAAAATGGATTCTGGCTTAAATGAAGCGATCTTATCTTTGGCCTCTTTTCCTCCCCCTGAGGGGAAAATGAATGACCATAGCTGCCTGGTTTAGCTTCTATTTCCCTGGGTGGTTACGGGTGGTTGGGCCCTATGAATCAAAGTGTCGCAGCAGGAGCCAGGAAATGGGCAAGGATGGAGAACAGGAGCTGAAACCGCTCCACCACAAAGGGTCCAGGCAAGGGAAAGCCCAAAAAAGACCTTACCTGACTTCAGCTCAGGGGTGATGTTTTAGCAGCTCCCCCAGCCCTCAGATTTCCACCTCGCATTTTTTGAGGACATTTTTTGATGACTTGGCCATAAAAGCTGGTGTTTTGCAGCTGCCATCTGCTTTTATTGCCCTTCTACTTCAGTGGCAAAGTGTAAACACAGGCAAGGTGAAGGACTTTGCAGAGAGAGAGGTCAGAGACAGTGGTGTGGGGAGGTGTGAATATGTGATGGAGTGGAGAATCCACATGGATTGAGACTGCTCAACAAATAGGAGTTAGATGACCACTTTTTTCCTTCCTAAAATAAACTCAAGACCGCAGCCACTCCCTGTGTGTCAGACCCACACACAGTTTCTCTGGGAAAGAACCGATGGAGGGACAATCTACTGGTTTACTCCATCTTTTCCCAGCAAAAAGCCATGCTTGACACAAGCCAGCTCTCTGCCCTTAGTATCCCTTGCTATCTTCAATATTACACAGCCCTTGTTGCCATAGCATCCGAGCAGAGTTATCTCCGCAGTGACTTTGTGTAATGGAGCCATGCTATTATCTCTATTTTGCAGATGGGGAACCAAAACACAGAAGAAATGAAGGACAAGCCTGCAGAGTACTGAGACCCTTCAAACTGCACAAAACAAAGCACATTAGTACTCTATTCCCATTGCCATTTCCTGGGGCCAGAGAGTTTTATGGTTCTCACCAGGACCCATTCACATCTACAGGTACAGACATTTTTTTTTGCAGTTGACTTGCTGCAAGTCTAGGAGATGCCTCTGTGGAGCACGTGGTCATCAGCCAAATTAGCAGCTCATCCTCCTCTTTCAGGTCCTGGAGATTCATCCAAGCATCTCTGATCCCAGGAAATGAGTTGAGTTTCCAGATGAGGTATGTCTGGTCTGTGGATTGGAGAAGGCACCAATGGCCAGATCATTTTTTTCTTCACTTTCTTGTGCCTCATAATTTCTCCCTGTTTCTGGTTGTTTCCAATACGTTTGTTCCCAAAGACAAATCTCGAGATGTAAAAGCTGTTGTAAAAATGTGAGTGCTTCCTGCACCCTGGACCTTAAATGTACAGAGAGGAAGATTAGCCCCTCGAATTTCCCTGTGGTGGTTGTATCTCTGCTGTATCCCAGCTTCTCAAGGAATGTGTACCAAGGACTCCAAATCTATCATGAAAGAAGGTCTGAATCCTGCACCCAATGGAGCCAACAGTGGGTTTTATTGACTTCAGGAGATCAACTCATAAATTTACAGAACACTTTCCATACAGGGATCACAAACTCTCTTTATCATTCACTTCAGACCCGGGCTGCCTCGGGCCCTGAGTCATTATCTGATCCATGGAAGTTGGGATATCTTGGGACCTCAGAGATCAAAAGGAAATTTTGCATGGTTCAGAGAGAAGCGTTCTGGGGTTGCTGGATGTGCTTATTTTGAGTGGGGTTTCTCTTCCTGTAGGACTCACCAGGACCTTTGTCACTGTGACTGCTAGAAAGCTTTGCTGTAGTAGTGATACAGCTAAAGGGACCATCCTCACCTTGTACAGAAACAGTTGTATAAAAGTGTTTATAGCCATTTATCTCCAGAGTTTTCCTTCACCCTGAGTATTTTAGCAGCACAGGAATATTCACGTAGCCCACAACACCCCTAGCACAGATGGAGCTGCTCCAGCTACGCATTGTAACTGTGCAATAAAACCACCCCATGAGCAAAGTCAGCTGCACCTGTAAAAGTTGATTTTTTTGGTCACTGTAACCACTTCACCACTGTAATGCTGTTGGCAGAGCTCTGTCAGGCAGGAATCACGCTGCTTCACAGGTATCAGCAGAGCTGTGCTTACCAAAGCCTGCAGTTAGACCCGACCACCTCTTCATCAGGGAAGTGAAATAATTTCGTTCTGCTGATGTGAGCAGTAGCTGATATGGACAAGTGACAATATGTCAGGGACATGAAATATATAACACATTTCATGCATGCAGGAGAGAGGAGATAGAGATTTCCTACCATCCCAGTTTGAGCACTGTCTATACTGGGATTTTTTACCAGTTTAGTGATTAAGTCATACCATTAACATGGCAGCTCAGCAGAACTTCTCTCATGTGGGCACAGCCTGGAGCCTTTCCCCATGGCTTGAGCAACTTCCCACTGGGTGTCACTCCAGCAAAATTTGGCCTCAGAATGTCTGGAAGGGAGATGGTCATCCAAGGGCTCTGCTGCGGAAACGCCACCTCCCCTTTGGGAATAGTCTGATGTTTAGGAATGGGGCAGGATAACAGGAGCACAGGGTTTACAAGTGCTTGTTGCACCGGGACCTTCACTGAACTTCCTTCATCAATCTCCATCAATCCTCCCTTTCATACGACCTGATTTGGTCTCTAAAACCTCTAAAACCTCCCTTCCTTTTTTTCCTCCCCTCTCTCGCTGCCCCCCAATGCACACATGCACATTTCCTTTTCCTTAAGCAAACAATTTTCAGATTTAAAAGTGAATTCTCAGCGCAGGCTGGAAAAAGACAATGTGGCCTCAGTCCTTATCTCCTGCTATCTGCTGCTGCTTGTACTCACAACAAGCTGTGAGCCTAGATTGGGTTTACAGTAGATTTCAAGTGTTTATGAGCCACAGGAGGGAGAGAGAGGAGGGGAAATCTGGTGGGTGAGATAAGTCCAGGAAATAGGGCTAGTGACTGGAGCAGAGTCAACAAGTTGAAGCGAGCAACCGGACACCTCTAAAGACTGAAGGATGTGTGTGACTCAGTGTCACGACTTCAGTTCCCGCAGCAAACAGGAGTGCTTAGAGGGAATTCGCTTGTAATTGTCCAGGAGGGGTTCATGCCTGGGATGGAAAAGGGAAACATCTTGATCTCTTTATAGACTTGGAATATTTTCCAATTAGGAGTCCAAATTTAAGCTCCTCAATCCATAGGTAGGCTCCTAAAATAAACTGCTTGATTTTCAAGGATTGCAGAGCACATGCCGGCTTCAACAGCAGCTCACGGGTCAGTCTATCACACTACAGGGTTTTATAATGTGTTGTGTAAATCTAGAAGCTCTCCAGGGCCTGGAGCATCATCTGGTCTTTGTTCATATGCCACCTAGAGCAATGTGGCTTAGTACCAACAGGATGAGGTAGTAGCTGTTCACATGGTCACTAGGATATTTTTATAATCACCTTTTATTCCCATGTGCATAAGGTTTGTGATAGTAACTGGGAAAGTGTGTAGGCTTTGTCTGTAATGTATTTCAAAGACAAAAATATCTGGGCTAGTTATTGCAGAGAATGGTACTTCATATTGTTCTAGACAGCTCAAAAAACTGTCTCGAAGCATGGCTGTGCAATGAAAAGTGAGGCAGTACACTCTTCTTCTGAAAACCCAACTGGAAGAAGTCTTCATGCTCTGAAGGACATTTTGCGAACCGTGTCCTTCATGAGAGACAATCTGGTTTTACCTTAAAGTCTGTAATTTATGAGGTACCTTTCATATCTTAGCAACTGAGTGAGAAAAGACCCTTATGGAGACCATAATGACATTGATTTCTGACAGCCATCAGCTGCAGAAGCCTGGACCACCACGGATTTTGTACTGGTTTACTTAACTGAGCTAACATAATTCCCATTTATTGTTTGTTTTTTTGTTTGATCAGGTACAGGTACAGCCTTTCATTTGGATGTAGTTATTTCTGCAGTTAACTTGCTCCAGCATCTTCAGTTTTCCTCTGCTTGTTGTCAGTCCTAGCACACATCCAGCTTCAGTAGTGAGCCCCAATACCTCAGGGTTTGTGTGCTCAGGCCATTAGAGATTAACCAATGCTCCAGGCAGTGCCCCTCGTCCAGGCACCTCTGAATATACTCCTCAAATGCTCTCCATCATTTGTACAAAAGGAAACAAAGCATTCCTTCCTCCTTCACACAGATTCCTCCTTCACCCACACTTCTTTCTCCATGATATCTCCTTCAAATCCCTGTTTCATCCCCTTCACACTTTTGTTGTCTGAGGCAAATCTGCCTTCCTCTCATCTCCTTTCCTTGCATAGGAAATACTGTTTTCTTCTTGTCCCAAACAATTTCTTTGACCCATAAAACACTGGTCAAAATAAAATCTGGTGAACTCCGTACTTTCTGCTGTCTCTATTCTTCTAGGGACGTCCCGGAGGCCCCATCAGCAAACAGGGATATGCTCTGACATTGAGACATTTCATGATACAGCAAATGCTCACAGCAAGCACTTCATAATATTAACCAGAGAGATTTCCCAAATCATCGCTCCTTTCCATCTGGGAATAGTTATTCTCACATAAAGCACCTTTATATCGAAAAGGCTGCAGCCTCGCTCAGGAGGAACGGGCACTGAAATGCTTTAATTTGACTGGTATATTCCAAGCTGTCTGCTGATAGTGCGTAGACAAGGCCCAAGGTATAAGAGCTCTTCAAGGGAAAGGGTTTTTTTGTGGAAAGGGCTGTAAAACACCATTTTACAGTGTTGTTCTAAATTTCCTTTTTATTTTATGGTTCATCTAATTCGAAGAGAAACCTTCTCTGCAGAGAAGTGGAATGGGAAACATGCTTCCATGTCAAAACACTTGGAATCGCATCAAGCTCCTGTTTTAACCATTTATTTTTCTTTTAATTCACTTTGGGGTTTGTTTTTTGGGTTTTTTTTCCCTTTTCATGCATTCAGCTGTTTATGTTGCCTTTTGGTGGAGCCGACTTCCTTCTCACCCTCTTCCCTCCTGCTCACCTCCTTTACCATCCACATTAACTCAAATACAAGGTGAGATGTTTTCAAGAAACTAACCTCTGGAAATAAATAATTGACATGTTTTCTTGCTTGTTTGGGGTTTTTTCGTGGACACCAGAGCAGATGGAAAGCCTTTAGAGCTCCAGATGTGTCTTCACAGGCTGCCTGGTCTCTCCCAAACAGCAGCTACTTGAGGACCTCAAGCCAAAAATGGCTGGGGAAGCTCTAAGGGAGCTGCAGATTTTTGTCAGAATGGTGTAAAAATTCAGGGTTTTGTTTAAAGAAAGCAAAGAAGAAAACCCAGAGTGAGCAGATGCAAAGGGATCAAGCTGTGGAGCTGGACGGTATGGGCAGGGAGAGCTGTGCAGGAGACAAGGACATCCCGCCAATTTGATATTTCCAAAAAAGATTTTGATCATTTTTTTTCTCCTAGAAGAAATGTTTAATGTAAAATCGATGACGAAAAAGCACAGCAGCAGCGAATCTTGCAGTGAACTTGGGCTCATTGCTACTTCTCTTTTCTTAAGAGACAAAACTCTGCCAGAGGAAGAGGGTTGCTTTTAATTTCTTTTACTTTTTTCTTCTGTTTCTCTAGTCAGCGTCAGCTGGGCAGGTGTTGACACCGGCGTGTGAACGCGAAGGAGAGCGGTAGGGGCTTATTTGAAAGGATAAATATTGGGATTATTCACTTCAAGGGACGGGGTAGACGTACAGGGAATAAAAAGGTGCAGAAATGGGGGCAAAAGAGGGAGCGAGGCAGAGGTGGGGGCCCAGGGTTCTGGGGAGGGATGTGCTGAGCGCTCCGGCCGCCATGGCGCCCGAGGGGAGCAGCGCAGCGGCCATTTCACTGCCCCTCTGGAGAGGTGTGAAGTGCCCCTTGCTTCCCATTGGTCGCCTGTGGCCTTTGTCCCACCCTCAGCAGGGAGAACAGCCAATCGCAGGGCACCGTTCTCCCCTGACTGACAGGGCGGGGTGCCCCTCACGACACAGGCCGCCATTTTGTGTGGTGTGGAGAGGGCTGCAAAACCAGCCCCTCACAGCCCCCTTCCCTCTCCCCTCGCCCCTCCGAGGGCTCCCCACAGCACAGACCCCTCTCCCTCAAGGGCTGTGCCTCCCAGTGTGTCTCCTCGCCCCTCAGCAAGCTTGGAGACCACCCAGGAGCATGGAGAAAAGGAGACCCCGGGTACCATCCGTGGCTGAGGCATTCACCTCCGGCAGCCTGGCCACAAAGGAGACCTCGGCGTCACCCATCTTCATTCGGGGACCTGGGAGTGGGTGGCAGCTCTGTCACCAGTAACCATGGCTGTTCAGGTAACTCTGAGGGTGCAGCTGGCAGGGGGGGCCTGGCTGACAGGCGTTTTGTCACCAAACAAATAGGACTAAAGACAAAAATCTTGATAAAAAAGACATTACCGGGGACACATCTACAGTAGTGAGGTCCTAGGAGAGCAGAAGCTCCTGGGGATCACTCAGGAGGATCAGAACTTGCATGGTATAAAGTGTTTGCAATGGTTTCTGTCCCCCTTCTGTCACTAAGATGCTCTTGTGGGGCCAAAGATCTTATCACCCTGTCCTTAAACTTGCCTTCCCACCCTTTTGTCTGGTAAACTGTATTTGGGTCAGGAAATGTCTTTCATTGTAACATTTATATTCTGCCTAACCTAATCTGCAGGAGGATATCTCTAAAGTCAAGTTAGAAAAATGAATTAAAACAAAACACGTGAACTGAGAAACACACGAGTCCAGTCACAAACCAGAACTGGTGTAAGAGGAAAGTTACATGACATCCTATGGACAGTAAATAATTTCCTCTAATGTTTATAAACAACTGGGAGTGGAAACTCCAATGTTTTGTAAACAATCATGTCTTTAAAAACAAAACCAAAACCCACACTTTTTCTAACTTTACAACACTAGTCAAAATAAATAGTCCGACCAGTAACATGTCCTCAAATCAAGCCAGTTCAGCGAAAGTGAAAGATTCTTGTTCCCATTAAGCAGAATTTATAATTCCTGGGACATACATGAACCTTCACCTAACATTCCTCTTTCAAGAATAATACAGAATCTAACAATTACGGCAATTCCTTTTTCCTATCCCCTCATTCTATCTCTGGAACTAAAGCTTTTCTTTTGTTGTGATAATGATTTTATCAATAATTTATGATTTTTTATTTTAATATACTAATAACATTCATCACTAATATTAGACCAAGGTGAAACATATCCTATTTCAAAGGTGGTTTTCGTGGTAGAGAATGATTTAGCAATGATGAAATGTTTTTCCCAAAAATATTTAAAGTAGTTTTTGCTGATTTTCAGTGGAATTTATCAAAGTGCTTTTAGTTACATTGACTAGTGAAAATGAAACAGCCTAGCTGCACTGAAATGGGTCTTTCTGATTTCTCTGAATGAAACCTTTTTGAGACGATCACTTCAGTTTTCCTTGAAGTAAACATTATAGAAATTTCTTTTCATGTTAAAATTCTGAATTTGCCCTTCTTGTTGACTGGAAATGAAAAGAAACTTGAACAGGTAGGAATTTCCTATAGAATTAATATTTTATTTTCAGCAGTATGGTACGATTATGACTAATAATTAAATTCAACTGCTTCTTAGAGTTCCAGTCAGGCACAAGTACCTATTGTATTAGATGTTGCTTAAAGATAGCCCAGAGGAAAAATAAAATAAAATAAAATAAAATTGCAGCCACAGAGGGGTTCTTATCTCATCCAAAAACTCCCCAGCAGTACACCAGATGAAAAATCAGATGAGCATCTCTCCATGGTAGTTCTCTGTTTCACCCTTTTTTTTTTTCTTGAGAGGGAAATTTATGAGGCTATTTTTATTCAATTTCTTGGACCTATCTGCGAGATATATCTGCAGCAGCTAAAGCAAGTTCAAAGACACAGTCTCTGCTTTGGGAACAGAAAACAGGGAGGTGTGTCAAGTCCTTCATGCCTGTGAGATGTTGCCACTCGGTCACAAATGTGTCTTCAAGTTCTCTTTCTCCCAAACACACAAATTTAGTTGTTGTGGTGGCTGATTTCATTGGGCTACTGGGACAGAGTCATCACCCCAGGCTTTGGCTGGTCTTCTTGACTATGGGCTCAGGCTACAAAGTGCCTTCAAATTTTGGACCAAAACCCTGAGAGGAGAAGGGGAAAAAACTATTGTTGTCATTATTTTCCCATAGCATGTGGGAATGATGATGGCCAGTTAAATACCATCACATTTTCCTTCTAGGAAAGAGAAGCTGAAGCACAGAAGTGTGTGTGTGTGTGTGTGTGGTTACATGTCAAGCACTGGAACTCTTTTTGACTTCACATACTTTCCCCTTATTTCTAATTAACATGTTGAGGAATTTTAAAATGTAATAAACATTATTTCTAAACAACCAGCAAGTAAAGCTTGCTTATTTCTGGTTTGATGTAAACATTTATAGCACAGCTCCATCCTTAAACAGTTAATCTTATAGTGACCTATTAAAATAAAATGAATTGTGTTATAATTCATCCTAAAGCAACCTCAGGGTTAGTGTATCAGGTAACTCCTGCTTTTTGCAGTCCTCGTGACGTTTTTAATCAAATTCAGCTGTAATTGCTGGAGCATACACATGCCTCTTTTAATACCCTGCCTACATTTGGGACTCATATGAGTCTGTTTTCTCTTAACGTATCTAATAAATAGAAAACATGAAAAGAGCACATTTTGCAGGACTCTGAGCTTTTTCCACCAATTCATTTGTTCTAGCAATTGTCTGACAGGCTTATGAGAATCAAGCACTTGTCAGGTTTTCCCCCCCCCTCCCTTGGATAAAATTCTTTGTGGGTTTTAAGTCACTGTTTGTGTTGCTAGCACCCTGTTAAAGGGGGCATAGGCACAGGCGAGAGCAGCTGCCCCAGGAGCAGACTGGAAACCCCTGTGTGTGAAAGGGAGAGATTTCATAGGTATCTTTAGAAAAAATAAAATAAAATCCGTGCCAGTGATGGATGTTGAAATGTTGCTTATATACAAGTCACCTAAAGGTTTGTTGATGAAAACTTGAGATGTCATGTCAGCCTTGGAACTAGTTGTGTAAACAAAACTTCTGTAACTTTCTCCGCTCAGGAGTGTGGAGAGGGGTGATTTTTCTTCTTCTTTTTTCTTTTTTCTTTCTATTTGTGTGTGTGTGTGTGTGTGTGTGTGTCTCCAATGCTACAGCTGTTTCCAATTTGCCAGCAATTTTCTTTTGGGCTAGTAAAGCTCCCAAAATGACTGCAACTAGCCACATGGGTTTTTCGACTCAACTGTGGGGTTTGATTACAAGGGGTAGCAAACCTAGCTCAGGATGCAGGGCAAGCATTTCCCCTGAACTTAGAAGTGCTTTACATCCTAAGGTTTTGGGGGTTTTTTTTGTTAACGCCAACCTTTAAAGTTTATTTCATTGCAGCTTATTAAATGCGTGTGCTCAGTGGTCCCTGTCAGACCTCGGCTGAGATTTTGGGCACTTTTGCTTAAAAATAAAGGAAACTCCTGGGGAAAACGCACGGGCGAGAGATGCAAACGCCTGTTAGCTGCCCCACAACGAAAATAAAAGGAAGAGGGTTTTGTTAACACAATAGTAAGCCCTCGGGGTTCCTCTTCAGCTACGTGTTTTGTGTAATTCACACGTGGAAACGTGAGAAAAGAATGAAAAATGACTTTGAAATGTGATCTGATTCGATCACTAGTTAGCTGGGTTCTGAGTGTGCAGGGAGAGTTGTTCACATCCCCGCAGAATAATGACAGAATAATGGCATTTTTCACCCAGATGCACGCGATTTTTTCCAAAGCCATTTTAATTTTAAAGCTGATTTATTTTTTTTTTTTCCGATCCCCTTTCTCTCATACACACCTCACAAGTCCTTCCTCTCGCTTTGATTTTCCCTTCCATCGGAAGTTATCTTCGGAGATCTTCCCCCTAAAAAAACCCCTCTGTCTCTTTACCTTGCCTTTCTCTTAACACAAACAACAACAACAACAATAATAACCAAGAATCCCAAGAATTTCTGTATTAAAAAGTGGCTCTGGCGAGGTCCCTTGTCACTGGGTACAGGTCTGAGTCTGTTTTCCTTGGAAATTGGGAGGAATGCTAAACGCCTCGTCTACCAGAGAGTAAATTGTGTGCGGAGCTCTAGGCACGGCTCCCAAGTTGCCCTTTCACCCCTTCACTTTATATGTTCCTCTTATTAAGGAGAAAAATGTTTCAATATGTTGGAATTTGGGGTAAAGCCGGGAAGGAGAGAAAGAGAATAGAGAGTGGAAGGACATTTTCCAAATAGTTTCAGTAACCCTTCTGAGGGTTACACTTAAAATTGATGTCATACTAAAATCCCTGGAAGTTGGTTTTTGTTTTTTTTTTCCCCAGGTTAGTGCAAAATATTATCTGTGAAGCCCTCTGAGATGACAATATGCACCAGAAACGTGACTCTCTTTGGGGGAAATAAAACCCTGAATTGAAGTTTGGTTTGGTTTTGGTTCTTTTTTTCCTTCCCCCAATGTGTTACTATTTGATGGGGTATTATTAAATAGCTAAAAGGATCTGGAGGTTTCAGCTTGCAGAGAGAAAGGCTGAATTCTTGCTCCCATAGAGAGAAGAGTTTCGAGACGATTTCATCACGTTTTTCCAGCCGTGTGCATCTGCAGGGCTGTCTGTAACAGTTCCAGTTCTGCTTCAGTGGGAAATGGGTTAACTATTTACAAGGTAAAGAGTTAGGAGGGGGGGGGAAAAAAAGAAAAGAAAACTCAAAGTAAGGAACGATGATTTAAAAACGGATATTTGAAACTTCCTCATTTAAAAAGGGGATTTAAAGTAGCACTTGAGCTCCACTCAGCGTCTCTTTTCGGCTTGACTCCTCAGCAATATTTTTTTAAGAAAGTTGTGAAAATTTTTTTTTTTTTTTTTTCTTTTTTTTTTTTTTTTCTTCTTCTTTAAAGTTACGAGTAGCGCCAGGCGGGCTCATTGAGTGAAGATGTCACATAGCCATGATTAATCTGAGGGAAGAGCTGAAATATTGATAAGGGGGAAAACGGAAATCAAATGAAAAGTAGAGGGCATAGAAGAGAGGGAAAGGAAAGCACGTCCTGGAGCTGCGAGCATTACAGAAGCCCCCTGAGGAAATGCCTGGTTGATGCAGCCTGTCTGGATGGGCTGGGAATTTTAACTTCAGCGCTGCTTTGGATCTAACAAGTTTAATCTCTTTCTCTTTTGCAAAACTGCAGCGGCAGGGGTAGTAATCCACAACTGGTGGGGAGTTTGTCATTTTATTTTTTATTATTTATTTTTT
>NW_010330051.1:69757-70118 GCF_000700745.2 Antrostomus carolinensis
CCACTGGTTGAGGGGAAAGGGTATAAAAGGTGAGTCCATTTAAATAAGAAGAATAAGCAAGAAGCGAATCTAAAAGTAGTTTTAAGAGGCCCTTTTATATTGCGAGTGATGCTGGCAGGGCAATACGATGGATAAATAATCCACAGCAGACTTCTTAAAACCGGCTCCAAATATGCAGATGTATTTATTTATGTGAAGACGCGTAATTATAAGAGGGAGGTAAGCGGGGGGGTGTGTGTGTGTGGGGGGGGGAGCGCTAATCAGGGGTAAAGAGGGGAGCAAGGGAAACTGAGATGGGAATCCTTGACCCTAGAAAATTTACTGGCTAAGCAAAAATTACCTTGTCCCTCCACTCTGCTTA
>NW_010330051.1:70157-70478 GCF_000700745.2 Antrostomus carolinensis
GTGTTAGGAGGGAGGACGACAGGGGGAAAAAAAAAGAATTGTACTTATCAGAAACACATTGGCGATTTTATAATCGGTTGCCCTTCTGTGCCAGCTGGCCGCGTAATAAATGCTTTAAAAAAAAAAAAAATTAAATAAAGGAGGGGGGAGGGGGGGTACGTGCAGATAGCGAACTTTTATTTTCTTCTCCAGAGTTGTTGGGCTGTGGGTTGTTTTTTTCTTTCTTTCTTTTTTAATTTTATTTATTTTATTTATTTTTTTAAACTCAGCAGATATTTCAAAGCACTCCAGTGGCGTTGGCTTTAGGGGCATGGAGCTGTT
>NW_010330052.1:0-33183 GCF_000700745.2 Antrostomus carolinensis
CAGCAGGCAGGCTCTCCAGTAATGGAGCTTGAAGTTTAAACCCTTGAACATTACCCAAAAACAAATTTCAGATCAACTATTTTAAGCATTTTGTTAGTCAATCACCCAAGTCATTCAGGAGGAAAGATAAATGATAACATACAACAGAACTAATTTGCCAACATTGATGGAATGATGAAGTTTAACTCTCAGAATAACCAGAGAAAAGAAATAAGGTACAAAGATATGCGCAAATAGTTTGGAATAATAAATCGAGGTGGTATTCTCTATAACTGACCATCTGGAGCTATGTTGCCTCTGCTGAGTCATTCTGGTAAACTCTCTGCTTCAAGGAAAAAGTTCAGCTTATTTTCTTTAGCCATCAGCATTGAAAACATCAGCTGCAGCCTGAAAGCAACCAGTTCGACTGGGAAGTGAAAGCAGTGGGGAATTGTGGCTCACTCTGAAGCAACGGAGCAGCAGAGGATCACCTCAAGGAACATGCCAGCAAGTTAGCAACACTCCCCAGAAAAGGCCACTCTAATGACACAACATCATCCATCATGGTCTCCCGAGGACAGCTTTACAGCCGTTAGGAACCAGACTGGTAATTACAACACAGAAATATAGCACGCAGAGTATTTGGAGACCAAATGGCACGGGGAGCCAGCAGCCTGCGGGCAGGCATTTGCATTTCCATCTTCGATGCGAGCAGGGGCTGGTTCTGCTCTCCTGCTGGCCTATCTCTAAAGTTGTTCAGCTGAAGTCAATGCAGTTACACTTACTACAAGGAGTAAAAGATGTGGACTCAGAAAGCTTGCACACTAAATACATCACAGGCACTTCCCTGTGACTTGCTGTGCCGTATGGAAACGGCTCCCTGATACCTGGCTGGGAGCAAAGTGTCACACCATGGTGGAGGCAGAGTGGTGGGATGGGGACAGGGGGGACCTCTCCCTCACCCTGCAACACTTAACATGCACTAGGCCAGGAAAAACAAATGGAAATGCTCTGCTTTTAGCTCTGCTGCTGGCCACGCTTGTTTACATCCAATGGGCTGCTCTGAGTGGTGCCTTTCAATCCATCCCTTTAAATCCAGAAGGTTGTACTGGGATCTCACTCCACGTACAGGGACCTACAGAGCTGGGAAAGCCAACACCTGTGACAGCACTTACATCTGAACTGGAAGATCCCCATTAATTACAACTTTGTCAGGAGGTTGCCAATGGGAAGCAATTTCACAGATGCAAGAGCTGTGTCTTACTCCATCCCCTCCTTTTCTGTTTCAAAGATAGCTTCATCTGCTACCAGATCATTTGGACTATCGGCTTCTAATTATTCCCAAAGCCCTTTGCTCTTTCTGCATAAAGGATCAGAGTTAAATTCTCCCTGGAAAGGTAACAGAGCAGATCCCAACATGAAAACAGCCAAGAAGGCAGGATGTTTGCAACCTGTGAGAACAGCTCAAGACCTTGTGTGTTAATATTTAGAATTCTATCCAAAATCCCAAGTTCTAAACTTAGCTCCAAACATATCCCATACAGATCTGAATCTGTTTTGTCTCTGGCAAAATAGATCTTCTGCAAATTTTATTATTTATTCATCTCATTTTTTTTTCCTTGGTCATCCTAGACACACGATGGGAATTTATTTCCAGACAAGATTCTGGGTAGCTGTAATTAGTCTTTTATCACTACAGAGAAAGTATGTTCTGCAAATGTAAGATTTGGAGAGATGATGGGGAGGTTTCCCGAGGCACCACTGGCATTCAACACAGTGGGAGCCAATGAAAGCAGCAGCTCCTCAGTGCTACGGGATGAAACTGCAGCACCTGCCCAGCTCAGCCTCTTGTAGTCATTTCTGTGGTGAGACAAGCTGTGCAGAGCCCACCAGCTCTGGGATTAGGTCCTTCACACCAGTGCACAACACAGCTGCAGGCAGACAGATGATAGACAGTCCATGCAGGATATAGTCTGCTTCTAACACACTTTTCTTAACAGTAACTGCCATGTTGTCTTTGGTTTTCATCAGAACTTCTAAGTGTATGGAACATTAACTGCAGCTTGAGTATTCACAACTTGCCTGTTTTGGCAAGATCATGGTTTATCCTGTGTGCTTGATCACAACAAGGACCTGCCTGACCTACTGATGACATCCCTGGGGGTATTTAACAGTCATGTAGACGTAGTTCTTCGGGACATGGTTTAGTCAGGGACTTGTCAGTATTGGGTTAATGATTGGAACAGACCTTTAAGACTGAGTTCAATCTAGGCAATTCTGGGATTCTGTGACTTCCAGGAGAGTTGGGAAGCACAGTAAGCTTTGTCAAATACCAGCTAAGGACATCACTTCTATTCCCAGTTCTCCTTTGATTTTTCCTGTACCAGAATCAAGAACACTGACTCCTCAGAGCAAAGGATGACCTCAGAGGTCCCCAAAGCTTCCCAAAGAGAGGTAGGGCTGCTCAAAAGGCTTGTTGGAGAAAGGGAAAGGACTAGCACTAAGTGTTGGTGGCAGCTTTCCCAGGTCCATCAGGAGGAGCCCCAGGCTGGGCAGATGCATGGCTCAAGGGTGTGCTGGAATTACAGCAGCAACTACACCCTGCAGAACAAAAACTAAAGCAGATGAGGAAAAGTAATCTGGACTCCAGTTGGCCAAGAAAACAAACAGAGATCCCAGGACACAACCTTAATGCAGACACTAAAGAAAAGCCCACGCTCTCTGGGAGCCTGGCACAGCACAAAGAGGCCAAGAGTGTTTGCTGCAGCGTGAGCTGAGCTGCAGAGCACACAAAACATCTCCCTCTTCCCAAACCTGGCACTGACACCCACGGGCTCGACAGCCGGCCAGCTCTCACTCCGCTCCCAACAGCAACGGCTGGCAACTCATCTTTTCCCAGGCCTTTGGTACAACTGGAGCAACAGCTTCGTTTTATTTTATTGTTCCCATTATATCACCAGTTAATTGTAACCAGCAAAATCCCTCTCGCTGTGCCTCCGAGGGCTGGAACCAGCGAGCATGTTCATCTCTCCTCTCCACGTTGGCCAACGTGCCTTTGAAACTATTTGCAGTTCAAAACTTCTGTGCTCAGGCAAATTGCTTTTTTCTAGTGATGAGACCAGTTGACAAACACCCTGAGTCCAAGGCAGAGAGAGGAAGGAAGCCTTGGCAAGGTCACAAGGAAAAGCCAAAATGCTGCATAAATTGTGCTCCAAACCACTCAAACCCAGGCTGAGGAGGGACAGATAAAAGTGTCAACATAAATCCATGGTAGGCATGAGCTTGCATACAACATATAAAACTAATGAAATTATTCAGTTACACATATAGCATGAAAAAAGTGAACCTTTGAAGACTTGGGTTACATCTCCATCACCTAAGGAGATGCTGGGTTAAAGTGGGTGCCCCATCCTATTGGATTGCAAGGAGAGCTCACCCAACCCATGCTTCAGTCACCTCAGCTGTGCGAGGGGGAATGGCCACAACTGACAGTAGAAGGTTATTGTATTAATATTTGTAATTCCTTTGGGAGTCTCAGATCACAAGTACCACTAGAGGAGGGCAAAGCATTACATTAGCAAGAGTCAGTGGTTCTCCTCCTCTCTTGAGGTCTCTCACAGGTGATGTCCAAGCACCATGCTATGCATGGGCCATTCCTGCCGCTCAGTATTTTTCTTTCTGTTGCATTTACCCTCACTGAAAACTGGAAGGTGGAAATGCCAAGTGCCTGCATTCAGAAGGATCCACTTTCTTGCTGAGCAGAGGCCACCTAGATCTGTCCCCATCTCTCCTTGCTGCTCTCTTATCAGTGAGCTGAACCGACTTTAATATAGGTACAAGAAAGGGAAGTGGCTTGAGTTGGAACATGGGCTCAGTACAATACTTAGATCCTGAGAATGGAAAACTCACAGTCCCTGAAGAGGAGAGAGGTTGAATTGTGGTTTCTAGAGGGAGAAATTTAATACAAGCTTGTAGAGTAAATAAACTGCAATCTCATCCCTACATCTAGCATGGGAGAATCTACAGTCCCAGGCAGCGAGAAAGAAATCCTGGTTTTAACGGGTGCTGGAGCAAAGAGAAAGCAGATGGATGGCCAGGATTAGCCCAAACATGGGCATGGTGTGCCAGCCTCCCATGCTGCTCCTTCATGAGGACTCATGTGCCCGTGGCCAGTGCACACTGCTCACCATGGGCAGTTCATTGGCCACTAGCAATGGGGACACTGCCACCTGTGTTGTCCCCATCAGGCAGGACCTGACCCAGTGCTCAGGGTGGGTGGGGTAGGAGGCAGCTCCAAGGGGTAGGGACAGGAAATTTCCCTAAATCCTCTTTAATCCCTAAGGACACTCATGTGTCACAGAGCAAGATTCAACCATCATTGCATCATTGTTAGCTTAAAAAATACCCACCAACTTCCCTTGCTATAAAACACTGAGCTGAAAGCATCCCAGAAGACCGGCGTTTTAAGTCGGTGGCCAGCTCTGTAAACTGTTGGTCCTGGATTTTAATTTCCTGAAGTGTCTCATTTCTCTCCCTCGCAAAAGGGAGTCGGAAAAAAAATCCTTTTCCTCTTTCTTTCTCCCCTTCTCACAATTTCTCTTTGAGTAAGGCCGTTACCTAACAATTATTCAGGGAAACATTATGTTGACATTACTGTTTAGAAAATAAAAAAGCATTTTTTAAAAGCTAGAGAGTAACATCATGACCATATAGCACTAGCAAATGATTAAAAATTTAGATGACTGCCTTTGAAACAATAAAAAGCTTTCGAAGCTTCTTAATGAGCAGCTATCAGAAATAAAGCATTTAAAAAAAAAAACTTCAGAAAGTGCCTCTGTGGAAATTTCATTGTCTTTGATGCTGTAAAATAACTGCAGGGTGGATTCATTTCAAGTTCTTTTTAGCATACTGGTCGTTTAGAAATATTGGGAGATATCTTTCTTAGCAATATGTGGGGAAAACAATGTCTTGGTCGCTTTCATTTATCTGCAATTTGACAGGAGTGCAGTTTATTAACTTGAAAAGAGACAGATACATTATCTGAAACACAGAGAGTATAGTGGGTATTGCCTCCTTTTTATACCAGTGGGAGTCCATGACACTTTGAACTTGCTCACCATTAAACGCCTTCCTGAGTTGTTGAAGAGGCCTTTAAAAAGGGAGCCTGTGCATTTATGATGTAAATTCGTTATTTTGACAGTCTTTGAAATCTGTCATATTCACATCCAATTTAATGCACCGCAAAAAAAAAAAAAATTCTTTTCTTTTAAAATCTTTTCTTTTAAGATTTCAAAGCCATTTTCATGTAGAAAACTATTGTTATACCTAATATATCCTGAAAGTGTTTTAGCAAAGGAACTTATATGATTCTGTTTTAAGTCGTGGCAGGTTTTAAAACATGTCATTTCTTCAAATAAGCTTTGACCACGTTATCTTTCTTTTTTTTTTTTTCATTAGTTAAAGTGCACTTGATTTCCATGGATACAATTAGTCAGAATATATGTTATAGTATCATCTTCGGATCAAATGGGGTTCTTTCAGGCTGTATTCCGTGGAGCAATTGCCCACATATCTGAGATCAATACAGACCTGCACACAGGTAGACAGACACGGAGAGATGAGGGTTGGTTGGGAAAGTTGAGAATTGTACTGAAGCAAAGTGTATTTAATGAGAACCTGGACCAGGGGGAAAATTAAACCCCTCCTCTTAAAATGATAATCTCCAAGTATTTACTCTAAACATGGAGTGGGGCGAGGAGGAGCAGGACAGGAGGGGTCCGTGCAGCATCTGATGAAATACAAGTTCAGTTTAATTCTGGTTGAATCCAAACCTCATCCATTTCAACTCAATCTTCAAGCCAAACAAACCTCCTTAGGCTCGCTAATCCTTATTACACAGTGGATTTTAGCTGTACCTGCACTTCTTTATCAGTTTGCAAGATATTTTCAGCCAGTACAGAGGTCTTCATGCAGCTCTGCTTCAAAGTGGTGTACAGAGGAGGTTCTGTACAGAGTTTCAGAGAGTGTTTACAGATGTCTTATCACTTGGGAGAGGAGGTTGGTGGGCAGGGGGAACACATTTCTCCAAAGCAGCACAGAATCATCCTAATCTAGGGAAACGATCAAATAAGAGTTTCAAAGATCTCCTGCTACAAAGGAAGGCATTAAACTCACTCATTGCCTGCCCAGACTCCAGGGCTGTTTTGGAGTACATGGAAATATGGCTGTTATATGAAGGAACCTTCCACTGATGGTTTAAGCACCATTTCACATGTCCCCAGTGGCTGGGTTTAAAATGCAGTGTATCATGAGTGAGATAAACCAGGAGAATCATTACTTTGGTGGCATTTAACCCTATAATTGGGTGGCTTTTTTCAGCACTGATTTTATAAGGTCACCCTGTTATTTCCTTTGCTGGCTGGCTTGTGATGGTGCTCTCACATGTTATTACTCTCTTCCATCACAAGGAATGATATTTCAGGATTGAAAGAGCAAAAGATTTGTAAGGACTGTCCTTTCCCACACTGTGATTGTCTGAAAGCTTCAAATAGTCAAAGGCTGAGTGTAAAGGTATTTTAGATGGTGTCTCTGGGGCAGAAATCCCACCCGGTCCAAGGGTGGGAAAGAACTATAAGGATGTGATCATTTTCTAGTTAGATCATCTCGTCCCTCTGCAAAGGTAGGAGAGACTTTCCTGATAGAGCTTGTATCAGATATTAAACCAATACTACACTTGATCTTGGCAAAAAAAAAAAAAAAAAAAAAAAAGGCCATTAAATCTCACAACTTGAAAAAGGCAGCTTGATCCTTGAAGCAGGGAATCCTGCAGTGCTTGCTGCCTGCTAACCCGATGGCCTGGCTGTGCTCGTTCACAGAATTCATTTCTGTTATCATTTCCCCTAGTTTCAGATTTCATTGGCACGAGCAAAACCTTGGGCTGTATGAGAAAATACTTTGAAATGACGCCTAATTGACTTGGGTCTGGTTCAGAATATAGTACACCACATAAACCACCATAACATCAATCAGAGGGAGAAAGGATGTCCCCATGTTTGGCTTAAACTACAGGGTATTTCCTTTGCCGAAAGCATTTTAATCACACTTAAATATAGGTTTGCTGTGGCAAAAAAGACCGACCCATTCCAGTCGTTGATTTTTCCCACAGAAGGAAACTTCTGTAAGGCAGCTCGTCCAGTGAAACATCCCGGGGTTCATTGCACCAACTGCATTGACTTCACCAGCCTTATCGTATCTCCCCTCTTTTTTTTCTTTGCTCTGCACTCCCACAGTAAGAGGCATGTTTCTGTGGTCTGCAAGAGTATTATTTCCATCCAAGTTTGATGGTATTAAAGTTAGTCACTGGGATCTATACTCCCCCTTCTTCCTGGGTTTCATGCCCTTTCCCCTTGCTTCCCCCTCTCCAATTAGTGGTAGTTAGCTCTGATAGTGCCTCCCTGGTAGAGAAGAAACAGGAGCCAGTTGTTATAAATATATATATAAAAAAATATTTCAAGGATACTGCTGAAAACAGACAAAAAATGTGGTTCTCTTGGGTGTGCCACAACAGAGCCTGCCTGCACCCAAAATTCTGACATCTTCATGCCTCAACACGCTCCTAGACCAATTAATCACTTATTTAATGACTATAATTGTCAAACATGACGGTTGGTTTTAAACATGTCAATTTTTGGTCATGCAAATGTCAGACACTTAACATTTTCAGTAAGTTTTGAGTGGCTTCTGTGAAAACCAAGGTCTCATATCTAAGCAATCAAAATGGCATTTGGAAATCCACACCAACAGCTACTGTTGTAAACTAACCAAAGGCCTGATCCTGCTGTTATATCAACAGCTCAGCAACAACACCACCTAGTTTTAGGCTGACCCTAGAAAAAGTGATGCTGCACAATATCAACAAGAGAGACAGGAGGAGAAAGGGGGGAAGCAGCACAAGTTAAGCCACTCTAATAAATCAGACATAGAGCAGGAGAAAGGACAAAACCTGCAAATGAGAATTAAAGCACCGGTCCCTGAGAAAGCTGTATGAAAACCCAGCCACCTTAGATGATATATTGTAGATGATATGATTCTATTCTATCAGTCATACACTTGTGTGCATACAGCAGCACAAACACATAAATGACAATTATGTCCCAGCTGATGCCAGCCCTAATTTCTAACCTCTTGAGATACCACCTCTGGGAATAGTCATGAAATCAGAGTTTCATTGGAATGAGGTTTCAGTGATAATTCCAGTTGGACAAAGCTAGGGAGTGAATCACACTCAGATGTCAGAAAGGGTGGAAAGAGTCTTCCCCATGTGGCTTTAGCCACCATTCCTTGTCCATCTCACACAAGAAGCTGTTGGCTCATGTGTATGACCTGGTCACAGTCACCACTTTACCCACCACAACAGGAGCTGTTCCATATGTGCCCACGTCCAAACTGGCTTGGGTTAAGGTGTTAAATCCACTGCCTTTAACCCTACATGAGAATTGACTGCAAGTGCAGAGCTTTAAGAATCACATGCTCTTGGGGCAAGAAGCCCCAGGTAATAGGCTATTGAATCCTGCACTCCCTGCAACTTCTAAATGGCTTTCAGGCATGGACAAGGTCCTGCCTGAGAGGGAAAAACAGCTGCTTCCATGGAAAAACAAACAGAATAAATGTTATCCTGCAGCCCCTGTGTCCCAGACTTGCAGCCGTGTGTCTGGATCCGAAGTCCTGTGCTTCACATTGTCACTTCTGGGACTGGAAGGAACAACGACCCGCACTCATTTAGCAAAGAATTATTCATCTTAATGCAAATATTGCCCAATTATGTGAAAGGGCTCAGTGCCTTGGACACATGGATGCAATTCATGAAAGAATCCAAACAAGGCAAGATCAAGGAATCCTGATCTGTTGTGCAATGTCAGACAAAGAACAAATATAAAGAGTCACTAAGGAACATCATGGCATTGGGAGATACGCCAAGACGTCCTGATATAGAAGCTTAACCGTGCCTAAGGGCAACAGTGAGAGAGAGAACGTTGTGGCATAGACACTTCTGTAGACACTTCTTGCAGCTTCATGCTCCTTTGCTTGCTTATCTGCCCCCTGCCACCTGCACATGCCCAGCCACCTGCAGAGATATTTCCAGTTCGGCCAAGCTCCCCAACACACATATTTTGCTAATATTCACTTGATATTTTTGCTATTTATCATCTGGGGTTTTGGGTTTGTTTTTTTTTTCCTATCCCTTGAAACAAACTGCAAATGCAAATCCTGCTGTTAGGACTGTTGAAAACAATAAAAATTAAATAAAAAATAAATAAAAAGAAAAATCACAAGGAAAACATAAAACTGAGAGTCAACCAAATATCTCCCAGACGGAAAGGGGAAAAAATAAAACTGCAACAGTGGGTTGCAAAAGAAAAATCCATTGAACTTAGCAATCCTAGCAACACATCCCTTTGTTTATGAACCATCTGAAGCAAGTTTTACCCTGCAAACTCCATGGGGATCCTTGATTTTTCTAGCCAAATTAACTAATTTTCCTAAATCGCACTAAATTCTGGTCATTTGATCTGTCACTCAAAACCTGTCTTCCAATGTAAATAAAAACATCCCGTAGGTTGGATTCCACAGAAGACCATTAAAAGAATGCCAGTATCCTGAGTGAAGAAGGTTGTTGGGGTGTGGGTTCTCCACCAGTGCCTCTCTGGGCAGTGATTTTTATCCAGGAGGATCACAAAGAACTCACTTTTTGCAGGAAAAACCTTGCAAATGACTGAGAGGAAAACTATTTTTAGATCTGCCAATAGATATAGGACAGATTATATTCTTATAGAATATAAAAAGATTGTCATTTAAAGTCTTAACCAGGCTGAGAAGGAGACAGTGTGACTTTACAGTGTCTTCACCTTGGAACCTTCTTTGCATCCAGGTACCATACCCTGTGTCATGCCTTCCCCTGCTCCCAGGTACTGAGAAATCAGATGCCCCATTAACACAGGTTATGTCAGGGGTTTATATGGAGCAAAATCTGACCATAAATATAATGGGATGACCCCAGTGGTTCTGCATCTCTAAGGCAGACTGTCCAAACTAGTCCATGCAATCAGCACTGGTACAAGGACCGCTATGGGAAGGAGATAATCTCCATCATTTGCCCCTTTCTTTGTTTCACAGCATTTTATAGCTAATACAAGCTTCCAAGCCCTCATCTACTGCCCAGGCATCTTGCATACTTAAATGACCTGGGAGGGAAAATCCTGTGCTGTTCCTGTTCCACAGGCACAGAGCACTCCTCATCCAACTCCTTCATGGAAAGAGAGAGAGAGAGGGAGAGAGAGAGAGGTGTTTTGTGCCCCATCACCCATGAACAGGATCTCCTGTGTTCCTTTTGGAGACCCAAGTAAAGCAAGTGGCATTGCCCCCCAAGGTTTCAACAGCCCTTATGTCATGGTCATGCATCGACCCTGGAGACCTGCCCAAGGGAAGGTGCTCCAACATGGACCCAGGATTTTGACATATATTTGATGTCCATTCTGTAGTCTTCATCCCATTGTTTTATAAGCAATGAGGGGGAAAAAAAAGATGATGAAAGAAGAAAATGCTTTGAGTGGCTGGATGCAGGAGAGTGACTTAGTGACATGAAAATTATGGTCCAATTTGTATTTTACAATATATAAAACCCAATGGGTTCAGAGCTGCTTTCCTATCTTCACATGTAATTCTAACAGCTTTGAAGCCACTGTTGGGGCTGTTTCCTTTCTCTAAGAAAGCTTTTGTCCGCCAGGACCAGATGGAGATCTCAAACCTCATTTGCAGTGAAGCTAACGTGCTAGAGATACCATAAAGCGATAACCTAAATGGAAATGCTGATGCTAGCTTAAGCTTTAAATATTCACAATATCCCTGCTGTCATTTCAGTGTCAAAGATTGTAAGCTCAGATAGACAGACATGCAGTACACAAAGCTGTAAAAAACCCCTGGCTTTTTTTTTATATATATGATTTCCATGTTTTTATAACGGTATTTGATCTGTTTCCCCAGCTACCAAGGTCTGACTAACTACAGAAAAGGTTTGACATAAATAGTGTATCGGATTTGAAATTCATGTCATGTAGGTAAGTGTGACTGGGCACTTCAGAAACACGTTCCTACTGAGAGAGTGACTCAGTCCAAAGCTCTCAGTGTCTGTAGCTGGATGAGATTCTCCTCCAGACCTTGTTCCAAGTGATCCATGTACTGAGTCACTCATGCAAACAGGACCACGGCAGTAGTATTTGCAGGAGAAAAGCAAAGGGGAGCAAACACAGAGAAGTCAGTTTAGAAGTATGAGTAGATGTAGATGGGGAAACGCTGTCGCATTCACACATCTCTGAGGGCTCAGTGCAACACCATGTCCATGGGATCTCCAACAGCCATGAGCTCAATGCTCTTCATCTCTGCCCTGCAAACCATTGCTCATCCTTTGCTCCTCGTACTGCCCAGGGTGGTGGGGGATGGACAACTATGGCAGGACAAGTGTTATTTTGTAGTTGGCAAGGACAATCTGGGGAGTGCGGAGTCCTCTTGGCTCCAGCTCTGCTGCCGTGCTCTTACTGTTGGGTAGAATTAACCAAAGAAATGCACATACAAGTTCTCTGAGCTTTAAAGTGAGGTACCAAGTGACAGCTCCACTTCACAGGGTGCAGCTGAGCACAGCTCCCTCCCTCCACAGTCTGAGTGGGAAATCACTTAATACATTTTACAGCTTCATAATTTTTTAATTATTATTTTATGGGCTTTTAGGTAAAGCTGCTGCTCACCTGTTTGAAAGACTAACTCACACCCATCCCTCTAACATATACCAGGTGCACATGTGGTGGGAGCATATTGCAGCCACTGAACTGTCATCAACCCCACCATTTCCCCTGCTCACTTGCTTTGCACCTGTGCCCTCTTGGCATCACAAGGTAGAAAATTCCCAAGGCACAAAGCCAGCCTTGTGAGACCTGCTCTGTCTGGTTTCTGCTTGTGGGGCCTCTTCTGCAAAAGAAATACTTGAGCTGATTAACAAAGAGATCATTAAAAAAATAAGGAGTTAAACACACTGCTGGTTGCACATCCAAAGAGCACACTGGGGTAATGCACATGCTGTCCTCTGCATACATCATGGTCTGACAGGGTCTGACCTCAACCTGGGAAGCCCGTAGCACTAGAAAGTCCCCAGCACTGTCCCCAGCTTTCCACAGCTCTGGGCACACGTGTTCCTCCCTTCTACAGGCATGGACTGTGAAGTTTCATAGCAGTAAGACAAGTAAGAACCAAAAAAGTGGGGCTGAGCAGATTTCCCTTTGCAAGAAGGTCTCCCTCTCCCCCTGCCTTTGCCAGGAGCTGTGGAAGGATCTGCTGATATTCAGCCCCATTGAGTTTTTCTTGGGAAAGTATGGAGGGGAAAGCATTTGTTTTCCAGTTCCAGATTTTCTCCTGCACTTACATGTTTGTCCATGAAAAAAAACAACCAACCAACCCTCCTCTATTGTAAAACTTGTCAAATGAGACCACCCAAGTGGCTGAAGGGAGGGAATTGGGAAGGAGGAAGAAATGCCTTGAAAACCATTTTCTTTTTGATGGTTTAGAAAGGGAATTGAATGTTATTGTCTCACTTTAAATATGTTCTTTATGAGGAGGTCATGTAGCAGGCACATCATTTTCTAATTACAACCATGCAGATAACATGGAAACAAAATATATGGAGATTTTCCAAAACAGGGGACGCATTTTCAAACAATAATACTGTACAGTTCATCTTCCAAGTCTCAAAATAAAGCAAAGAGATTTACTCAGGAGAAACTAGATATAGTTGTAAGCTGTTAATCGCTTCCTTTTACCCACTGTTTTATTGTCAACGGGAAACCTAAACTCAGTCAATCACTGGTTGGTAACTGGAAAATGTTTTCTGGGCTTTGATGGAGTTTTCTCAGGAGGTGCTGGTGCTGTCCATGGAAACAGCCTCACTGAAGCCACTTACAGGAAAGGAGGAATTCAGACCCAGTGTAACACCACCAAGATCCAGAGAGTTTTCCCAGCAAAACTTACTCACTGCAAATTGTGTATGAAGGGAATTGCATGATCAAATCCCATTAAATTAACAGGAAATGAGGCTTAAGTGAAAACTAGTGTTCATTTTTAAACATCTCAGCCAGGGCTGGGGAGAAAGGGGGGCACATGGGGCTTTGTTTCCCACACAGAGAGCAGAGGAAACAGATGGAGAGACACAAGGTGAGTGATGGAGCCCTGTTCCCTGCAAGCCCCTCTGATGCTCCTGCTGCAGTTGCCAGGATGTGCATCCCCTCATACTGATCTCTTCACCTGGGTTTCAGGACCCTCCCTGCTTGGCACTGACAAAGTCAGGCTTCTCCCTGGGATGCTGCGATTTCTACCCCCAGTTTGGGATGGTGTGAAATCCAGCTTCTTCCCAGCTGGGACATGAGGAGGGGAAACCTGCAGGGAAACCTGGCCCCCATACAGCACAGAATCCCAGAACTGCCTGGATGGGAAAAGCCCTTTAAGCTCATCGAGTCCAATCATGAACCCAACACTGACAAGTCCGCGACTAACCCATGTCCCTCAGCACTGTGTCTACACGACTCTTCAATCCCTCCAGGGATGGGGACTCCACCACTGCCCTGGCCAACCCCTTCCAATGCCTCAGAACCCTTTCAGCAAAGAAATTCTTCCTCACATCCCATCTCAACTGCCCTTGGTGCAATTTGAGGCCATTTCCTCTTGTCCTGTCCCTTGGGCCTTGGTTGAACAGACCCACCCCCACCTCTCTCCACCCTCCTTTCAGGAACTTGGACAGAGCCAGAAGGTCTCCCCTCAGCCTCCTTTTCTCCAGGCTCAACACCCCCAGTTCCCTCAGCCGGGAACTCAACACACTTGTGCTCCAAACCCTTCCCCAGTGGAAAAGGGCTGGAAATATGTCCCCAGTGTGTCCTTCTTGGTCTGCCCCACCTGCTGAAGGTGAAGTGGATGTACATTTTGGTACAAAATGGGGTCAAAAATTCTCTCTGATTTTATCCCTTCCCAGATTTCCCTCCACTGGAAACAGCACCCTGTGAGCTGCAGTACTGATAACTATTTTTGTACAAAGCTTCATCTCTAGCTAAATAGGGAGAGTCACATCTTGAGGCACATCAGAAGGCCCTGGTGAGCACCAGGATAGAACAGGACAACTGCCAACCAGTCCAGGATTTCAACAGGAAGAACCTTCTCTGAACACAGCACAGTGACTTTGGGTGTTTGGCTGTTCACAAGCTCTCCAACATGCATTTTCCCAGCAGACAAAACCCTTCAAGAGTCACTCTGGCTCCATTCAGCTGGATTTGACCATAATGAGTGACCAGGGTTTTCCAAAAAGGGTAATTTAAATGCGTTTACATTGCCACCAACCCCCTGCTTTGTTTGTCTAAGATGCTCAGGATAAAGGGATGTGTCTCTGGTCTCTTTGTATCTACAGTAACATTGGAGCATGTAATTGAGGGTGGATCACTTTTAGGCTAAACTGTCCTGGTTACAATCTTGTATAATAATAAATTATCAAAAGGGAAGATGGTGGGCTGGATTCTGACCTCCTCTGCACCAGTGAAAGTCTGATTTGGGGGAGCCCAAAGATGCCTCTGACATTTCTTTACTCACAGCAAAAAGTAAACCCATCCTTCTCCTTCACCACATCTGTTTGTGATGCTCAGGACTGCAAACTTAATACATACAACAGCTTAAGTAACTGGGAGCTCCTGACCAAGTACAAAATAACCCTTTAAATAACCCCTGAAGTAACAAATCTACCTGGTACAACCAATACACCCACTGCTCTTGCTGGTTTTAGTTACAACCCTGAGTAAAGCACAAGCAACCTCTGACTTTCCTTATGACCTTTCTTTAGAAAGGTGAACCAGGAATACAATTTCATAGATTTGCTCCAGGATGAAAAAAAAGAAGGAAAAAGCATTGAATTAAACAAAAGGAAAAAGCATTGATTAAGGAAATAAAAAGAGCAGCAAAAGACAGAAAGGGAAGGCAGGAACACACTCCAGGCAGAGTAAATTGCTCTTTTTGTTTAACTATTTTCTGCCCAAGTCAGCCCAGCATGAAAATCCCCCTTTTAAAAGGAGACAGAGCTGGAATTCACACCTGTAAGCTGGATCTGCTGCTCCTGGCATCGAGATGGCCACAAAGACCCAAGTCAGCTCAGATCAGTGTCAGTGCAGCGGGTGCATAAAGGGAGCTGAGCCCTTCCCTTTACACTGGATTACTCCAGAAGAAAGCTGCATTTGTTCGAGGTGGTCTGAATAGCCTTTGGGGTTTGTTGGTTTTTTGGGGAGGTGTTTTTTTTATTTTGGGGTTTGTTTTTTTCACAGTTTGGTATTTTTTTCTTTTCTTTTGTTTTTTGTTTGCTTGTTATTTTTTGTTTGGTTAGTTTGTTTGGGTTTGTTTTTTTTTTTTTTAACTATCCACTTTGTATCTATTTCTATCCCCAAAAGGGAGAGGGGGTTCTGCTAATCCACATTAAAGCTTCCTTGGGCAGCAGCATGGAGGCTGTGCTGCTGGTGGGTCCAGTTTCCTTGTGCTGGAGCACAACTCACCATGATGCTCCAGTAAACTGTCCATCCCCAAGAAC
Source organism: Antrostomus carolinensis (assembly GCF_000700745.2). Classification (NCBI taxonomy): domain Eukaryota; kingdom Metazoa; phylum Chordata; class Aves; order Caprimulgiformes; family Caprimulgidae; genus Antrostomus; species Antrostomus carolinensis. Next base: position 15,635 of record NW_010330052.1, read on the forward strand.
CAGTTTTAACAGATCAGAGTGGATCAGTACAAACACACACACAAAAATAATAAAACCAACCAACCAAAACCATTCACTAGAAATTATTTCTAACCTGGAGATGGTATTGTGCTCAAGATCCCAGAACTGCTGCTTTTTAACATTTCACTGCCCATTTTGGGCTTAATCCCGTTCCCAGTCTCAGCCTGGCAGTGCAAATTCAGCCCCAGTGCACAGCAAAAACATAGATGTAATTAATACTATGTGGTAATTGCAGGAAAAAGAGCAGTAATGCCCAGAGTGCTGCACTGTAACTCCTCTGTCTGAGCCAACCCAATGAGTACGGGGTTCCACCATAGGGAATTATCACCCCACGTGTCACCCTGGCTCTGAGGAACAGGGTTTGAGCAGCTGGTGCATTTATAAAACCTGTATTTGGGTGCCAGTTCTAACCATCCTCATAGCCAGGAGCCCATGGGACCAGTCATCTTCTCACACAGCAACCATGCCAGCCTCTGACACTCACACTGGGTAAAGACTTTTCTCCTCCATGCTCTCACCCATCATGGGAAGCAGATGCTCCTCACAGCTCCATGGAAACACTCAGGAGGATCCATGTCAAAGCTCTCACCAAGGTGTTTTGATATCTTAGCACTGGACATCTTTATGGATTTTGGCTGCTATGGGACTGTCAGGTACCCACAAATCTGGTACCCCACAAGGGCACTCAACCTTCCTCTGCTACCTCAGCCTCCCACCCAAAGCCATCATACATCTCAGAATGCATCATTTCCTCTTGGTGCTTTACAGACAACAACTGGACTCCCCCAAATCACATTCAAAGGCACTGTGAGTAGAATTGTTTCTCCTCACAATCCTAATAAACCATGACAGGAATTAATGACCCATAGATCAATGCTGTAATTTCTGTCCTTACTTTAGGACAACTCAAAGCCCAACATCTTCCTCATTCTGCACATTTCTTTTGCCAGGCAATTCTAATGAGGTCAAAATTATTTTCCTTCCTTTAGTCTAATCTCCTCAAAGAACAAAAAGAAGTATGAAAAGAAAACACAGTATTTATTGTAAATCAGTGACTTCTGCATTAAATGATCAAAGTGTGTTTGCTGCACACTTGAAGTTCAGATGCAAAGGGATTTCCAACTTAAATAAATAAAAGATTGTTTTTCTGTAATGCAAATTGAGAAGGAGCAATCCACACAAAGTAGTCAGACATGCTCTGCAGAAGGACTGTCCCACTCCTGTACCCCACGTATTCTGCATGGCTGATGCTCTTAATCTTTTCAAAAGAAATATCACCCCATCAGGGCATGCTAATGCACACCAAGGTGAGGGGGAGTGGACCCTACTTGATGTGTGATTACAATATGCAGCTTCATAATATAATTCCTTAGTTCAGATATTGATCCTTCAGAGTGAAGCAGTGTTGGGAATAGAGCAAAGCAGGGGGTGGAGGAATATCTGCTGCCTGTTTTCTCATCTAACAACTCCCCAAAGAGACAGAGCTTTACCCATCCCACATACCCAGGCGTGACAAGAGATCAAAACTCACTGGGGACATGCACTGTGCCTTTCAGGTAACTTCTACTATTATTAATGATCATAAAAGAAGCTATCAAGGTATTTTGCATTTCTTTCATCTGGCAAGCCTGCCAGCACGTTTATTAATTGAGGAAGCCTCACTTTTCTGCAAGGTAGATATTTTTTTTTTTAGTATTTCCTTTCTACATCCAGGAAAACAAGGCACAGGGACCATCACCGTCTGGGTAGGGGCACAGGACATCTTGTCCCCAAACCCAGCACCATCATGGTGCAACATCAGCCTCCTGACACAGGGAGTAAAGGAACTCCCTGCTCCCCTCAAATGGAAGGCAACACTCTGCAGTCTGCACCCAAAACTCATGCACGAGAATAGACTTGAAGCCAACCTGCTCAGATGCCAGGTTGGTGTGAGCTAAATAGCACTGCTGAAATTTGGAAAATACTCCATATTCCTAAAAACCCCCCTAAAACAACCCAAACCCCCCAGTTTTATGTGCCATCCAGCATTGCCTTCCTTCAGCCAGTGTCCTCTTTGCCCCGTTACCATGCTGCACAAGGTCAGCAGTCAATCTACTGAGGTGCAGCACACCAGCATCATTCATTTTTCAAGGACAAACAACTAAAGCTGGGAAACTTCTCATAAGTGGCAATGGTACTTCAGCAAACTTCATGTTTTCTCCCTTCACGTGTTTGCGGAAGTTGTCCTGGTTAACCCCATGACCACCACAGCTCCTACCATCTAGCATGTCAGGAGCATTCATTCATCTCAAGGAGACATATGGAATGTGAAGTCACCGGAAAAAATCCACATTGAAGATTAGGGACATGCTCACATCAATATGTCCAAAGGGCAGTGAGAGGATTAGCGCATCAAAGTGACTAATTAGGGTAGCGAGTTGTTTCTGAAACAAGACCAGCTCCAATTCCAGGGATGTGAAATGGAAGTTGAACCTGAAATATTTGTGGCAGACTCTTGGATCCTGTGAAAACTGGTGCATATGTTTAACTGTAGAGAAGTGAGTGCTCCCGTTAAGTGCGTGAAGCAAAACATGTGCTTAAGTGTTTGCAGAATTCAGGGCTAAATCTAAACCCAATGGGTAATAGGGGGACCAAATTTTGAGGAGAATAAGTTCACTTGCCCTCCACAGCTTCAAGCAAACCATTTCCCATGATCCACTAAGAAAGGGCAAAGTTCAACCACAACACAGTCCAAGCTCACTTGTACAAGTCCAAACCTTGTCAAAACTACACTAGTTTTTCTGAGGTTTGTTTTTTTCCACAAAACCAGGACAAGCCCAGCACAACTCCAGGTCCTGGCCATGGATCATGCTGCAAAGCTTGGATCCAGACCAAAACTTCTCCAAAGTTCAGGACTCTTCTGTCCTCCATGGTTTACAGCCTCCAGCTCTACAACACCCTTGCTCAGCCCAAGGACAGTCCACCACACCCTCATGTTGTGTGCTCACCTTATAGGTGACCACTGCCACCAAGAGCTGAGCATGGACACTGTATTTTTAAGTCAGCTATAACATCATCTGCTGTATTCCAGTTGGCAGGAGCAGCGATGGACTCAGCTCAGCAGGATGCTGTTTGTTTAGCTGGAAGTCTAGAAGATGCTTTTTACTTATGCATCTGGGCAAATGACTATATTAACATTTAATTTTTTTCAAATTGAACAAAAATAGACACTCATACACAAATTAGCCATCGCTCTATGTATATTGTGTACCTCATAATTAGCAGGTAATATTCACTCTTTAATTAAAAAAAAAAAATAATTGTTATGCTAAATAGAAGGATTGTTGCTTAATTACAGGCTAATCCTATTTCCTCAGAACATGTGATATTTTCTTATCTCCCAAAATGGAAAAGGCACATTTGAATGGGAAGTACATTTGTGTGTTATCCTCTGACATACAGATTCACAGAGGGATCTCGATTTGCTGTAGAGCTGTTGGCTGGAAAACAGCAAGGCAAGCTCTAAAGCAGTACAGCCCAAGGGCAAAGAAGGCACCTTGGTTTGGGAAGTCCTTGCTCAAGTCTCATGGGTCTGCCCTACATCCCCCACAAGAGTTCCTACAGTAACCATCAGCAAGCCTGGGGATGATGGCTTCTGAGTTAGATGCTTTGAATGTTGTCTGAACTGTTGATGCATGGACCCTCAAGCTGCAAAACCCCAGTCCCTACCACCGAGAAGGGGACAAAAGATTTCAAAAGAAACACATTGAAAAGAAACACCAATACCTGAAGGGCCTACAAGAAAGATGGGGAGGGACTTTTTCTAAGGGCAGTTAATGATAGAACAAGGATAAATGGCTTTAAACTGGAAGAGGGGAGGTTTAGATTAGATATTAGGAAGAAATTCTTCACTGTGGGGGTGGTCAGACACTGGAACAGGTTGCCCAGAGAAGCTGTGGCTGCTCCTCCCTGGAAGTGTTTAAGGCCAGGCTGGATGAGGCTTTGAGAAACCTGGTCTAGTGGAAGGTGTCCCTGCTGCTGGCAGGGGGGTTGGGACTGGATGAGCTTGAAGGTCCCTTCCAACCCAAACCATTCTATGATTCTAGGACCATTTGCTGCTGCAACAGCGGAAACCAGTAGAACATCTCTCATCCCAGGGCTCACTGCAGCCTCACGTCAGGTATCCGAAGTTGGCAACCTCAGTGCCATGTCCAGGCATGGATGGGGAGGTTGGGCAGCCTAGTAGCATTTTCACAGACACATTCATAACATCTTGTTTCTTGCAGCAAAGCGCTTGAAGACATGCAGGTTAAAGAAGACATCCTACTTAATGTCTGTTATTTCTCTGAAGGCTCAAGAAATTGAAAATTATAACTGACTTAACCTGACAAAGTCTTTTGCTGTAAGAGTGATCCTGTCAAATTTTAGACAAGAGAAACCAAGGTCTGGAGAAGCAAGGCAGCAAATCTTGTGTTGGATCAGCATCAGGGCTGAAAACAACACCCAGACACCGGCTGCCAGCGCCTTCCTCTAACCACTGGACTCGGTGGCTTTTGTGTTTCTCCTTTCCATTATGCATACCCTTCCCTTTTCCCTTAATGATTTAGTGATGTTTGTTCCCTCACACTGTGTGCAGACCTTGCAGATCAAAATAGCCAGTCATCTAAAAAAAATTCTTCATCCTTTGTTCTTCAAAGAAACCAAATAATCTCAATCCTTTGAGAAAACTCAAAGGGTGAAGGCAAAGCATCAGGACTGATGAGAACAATAGCGGTGTATCCCCCAATGAACGAGCATCTCTAGTGCTGTGTGGTTATTAAAAAAAAAAAATTCCTTGTAGTGAAAATTCTTGGGTCAATTACTTGTTGCCACAGGGAGATTTCCTAGGAGTTTGATTGTTATTATCACTATTCCATGATTATCTGTAGCAACATAAAGGTGATTTTTATTTTTAATGTGAAGAGATGCAATGTTTGGTAAATCTTAAACAACAGAAAGTAGAAGGGGGTGGAGTGATGGAGGATCAAAGTCCCTGTGATTCCTATAAGGTTTTGGAGCCAGTGTTAGCCATTTACTGCTGCTTACAGTGGTCTGAAGTGTTTTTCTTCGCTTTGGAAGGTTAAACAGTGGGACAATAGCAACTGGACATATAACCACAACATTTCTGCAGCAAGCAGTGTCCACTTTGGACCAGTCTCATTGCTCTGTCCCTCACTTTGAGAGAGGGGTAGAAAACCTTTCGGTTCCCAGAGGGCAAAAAACTTCGAGGCACAGCTTTCCAAAGCACACATCATATTGTTATTTAAGAAGGATACAGATCTCTCTGGATTGAGGACAACATTTCTAACCACCACTTGCCTCTTGCTTGGTTTTTGCCCATCATACATTGGAGGGCTTCATGCTCTCAGCACCAGCATTGACAGGAGAGGCTGTGTCCACACCTCAGAGCCAGCTCGCAACCACACCAGTTACACTCCAGTGGACAGGAGCAAATGCAAAGTGAAGCTGGATGATGCTCCTACAGATCAATCCCCATCTCAGCAGAAAGTGCTTTTTGGATCCAAATACAAATCACTTAAAATTCCCTTTTTGCTATGGGATTGCACACAGGGAGCACTTGCTTTGCAGAAACTTCCTCCAGGATGTGGCAGGGACAAACACTGGTTTGTCTTTTCTTTCTGACTAAAGACAAAAGGAAGTATCAGAGAGGGAAGAGGCTAAAGCATTTCCCCACACAGTGTGGACTGGTGTCTTCTTTTCGAAGGAAGGAGAATGTTAATTTTAATTTTCTTCTTTAAAATTAAAAATAAAATACAATTTCTTTCTCCCTGTGATGTGAATTACCGTGTGTTTCCCAACCAGCTACAGCAAAAATCCCCCGATTCACACTTGGAATTTCCACTGAGAGCAAAGCTTTGAGATGAAGCACTTAGTCCCTCAAAATCCTCTGACAATCCCACCAAAAGATTTGCAGGTACCAACTCCTCTGGCGTAAGGGACAGCCAGATACCAGCCTGATGGACACACCTCTCCATCTGCACCAGCCCTTTGCCAGGGGAGGTGGCAGCTCCCCCAACCCAGCACCATCACCCAGGGACAGGATGGATGATGTGCGAGGCCTTTATCCCATCCTATTTTCCACATGGCAGGAGATTTGGATTTTATTCATGCTACCACAACACAGGACTCATGCTTTTCCCAGTAACTTGATCCTAATCCCCCACTCCTGCTTGGAATAAAATTTGCACATCTGAGTCACATCCCGGGGGACTCCGGGGGTGCCTACAGTTACTCACAGAAGCAAAGGTACTTGCCATCACAAGTCTGGCAGAAGCAGGGCCAGGAGAAGGAATAACTCCCATCTAACTGGTTGCCTGAAGAGAATTAATCTAGCAAATGCATGTTCTAAAAAAATGAATAAATGTTTGGATGCAAGGGGCGATAGGAAATGCTGTCTGGGTATCAAACAGGAAGCTGAAATACGTCTATCAAGCCAGTACTCTTTGATCATTAGAAGTCACTCATCATTTACACATCACAGGAGGATGCTCAACTCCAGAAGGCACACAGTCAATCAAAAAGGAAGAAGGATCAGCTGAGTGTTTATGTCTTAAAGATGTGCAGACATTAAATAAATACCAAAAAAAACCACCCCCAAAACTCATTCAACCTCCCAAGGGCTGTGGCATCTTATGCTCAGACAACTTATGCACAGTTTACACAACTATTAACTCTGTTACTCACCAAATATTTTAGAGGTGTTTTCAATTCCTAAGGTCACAAAGTAATCTCACTTCCCATTCCTCTTACAAAATCATCCCGCAGGATCTCTCCTCCATTATTTACAGCCTCTCAAGAGCTGCTTTATATCTGACTGACAGGACAGTGCTGCAGAGACCCTTTTTGTGTCTAGGGGCCTTATTCTCACCATTCAGACCAGCTGTAGCTCACGGGACAGGAGCACACAGACCAGGCTGGGGACTGCAGAGAAAAGCTTTCTTAGAGCTCCTCAGCATCAGGAAAGCCAAGGAAGAGTGGAAAACACAGACTTGCTTTGCTTACACGATCAAAAGTGAGTGCTGCACAAGGGATTTTTAGATTACATGGTTAAAAATACCCTCAACCAACATCTTTTAAGAGTAAATAAAACAGCAGATGACTCAGAGAAGGGAAGAGTCCTCTGCCTGCTCTCACACCAGCACTAGGACACCACAAATGCTCTGTACATGGCAGGGCTAGGCTCCCCCTGCACTCCCAGTGCCACCAGCCTGGACACAAACTACTCACCCACTGTTACCCTCCCCTTCACAGCAAACCCTCACACACCTCCATGGACAGAGCTCACCTGCATGACCATACAGCTGCCTTCATCCTGACATCAGATGCCCAATGGTCCCATCATCCTTTGGCTTCATAAATGATGCTCACCAGAACAGCAACACCACAGGACTCACTACCACCACTGTCACAGCTGAGTAGTCAGGTGGATAGCCATGATATTGGGATTCTCAGACCCCCACACCCTAGGGAAGGAGCTGGGTAGTGCTGCAGCCACTCTTAAGAGCTAACAGTCCCATCAAGATGAAACAAGAGACACCTGCACTGCGCTCCCCTCCCTACCTAACGTGCTCACCTGAGTTCCCTTCTGTCATCTCTCCTCTGCCAAGGGAAGGACATCCCTACCCACACCATCCTCATCACCCTCCACTGCTCCCAACACCTCGTTGTTAAAAGCACATCTCTGGGAAATGTTCTGTACACAACCCCACACTCTCTTGGCCCGTTGCAAGCTCGATGTTCAGCTGAGCTTTGCCCAAAGCTTTTTGCTCAAGTTTGCAAACTCCTTGAGCAAACCTGGTCCCAATTTGGAGCCGGTTTGAACTCAATTTGAGCTGATTTATAGTTTGGCATTAAAAAAACAACAACAACAACAACAACTGTTCTTTAAAAAGGCAACTTTGACCATAATTTATGTGAGGCCAGATGGAACTTGGTGTTTTCAATTAAGTTTCAGCTGGATTTTGTAATTTTAGGTTTTTTTGTTCAGAGAGTTAGAGCAAAACACGGAAGAAGGAATGGAAAGCAACAATTAATCCACATAAATCTTAACAGGAGGGTAGGTATATAAATGTCTTGCGACACAGAGTGATGTCCTTCCATGTATGTCTAGCTGCAAATGAAAGACAACAGTGGAAGTGTTGCTTTGAGCTTGTCCCTGCGCTGCTTGGCCAGGATTTTTTCCACATGCCTGACTGGACTTTGGATCAGGTGTTCCATACACAACACTGTAGTCCAAGCCATTTTGACACTGTCTTGCAGCTATTTTCCTTGAGATCCCGGTATTTTAATAGCTAGGATTAGATCAGAGTAAAAGCTGAACCTTTGACATTTCTTCCTAGCAAGTAACTCACAAATTGATGTTAATATTTGACTGGGCTCAGTGGAGACCAAATCAACACTTAAAAAATTCTCTCCTCCCCGAGGTTCTGAGGTTGGGTATTTTGTTTTTACAGAGGAAAAATATCTGGAACCTTTTAATGGCTTAAAAATAAGTTGCAGTTGATCATTTGTTTGCGAGACAGAAAAGGCTTCAAAGATACACAAGCGGATTAAGCAGAAGCGTTCAGATGATTCACAAGCTGATACAGGCCACCAGTCAGGAAGCGTCTCAAATGACTTGTTCTTTTGTGCCTGCATCAAAGCATCACCGAATGACCTGACCGGCATCCTCCCTCCTGGCCGGCTGCCTGCGGGGACCGAGGTTGGAGCTCTGTAAGGAGTGAGGTGTGCGTGGTGTGGGGAGAAGAGAATTTCCCTCCTTGCTCACCCTGCTGTGGTGTATCTACAGTTTATAGGAGAAGCCTTTGCTAAAATGTGGTTTATAGCCATAACCTTCTCCTGCTTTTGTTTTTCTGCCCTGCTTATTCCTTCTTCATTTTCTCATCTCTGCTTTCTCTTCTGTTGTTGTTGTTGTCTAGGTAAGAGGAGGCCATGTGAAGGTAAAAGTTCTGTGGCTTGACCTACAGTCCCCTCCTTGTCCTTGCCTTATAGCCAAGGCTCCTACGCCAAGAAATGTCATCCCAGAGGGCACGGTGGGGTGTCTGGTACGGAGGTGGGGTGCAGCTGAGGCTCACCTTCAGGGAGTTGGATTTATGGCCCACTGAAAACAATGGGAAGGACACCGCTGGCAGAACTGGGTTGTGCATGAAGCCTTGGGATGATCAGTTTGGGAAAATATAAGTGAAGGCTTGGAGAAGACAATTATCTTAGTTGTAAAAGTGCTGAATCCATGATTGGTCTCTTTTTCTTTCTTTTTACCCTTATTCTGAAGCTTCTGGAGGGAGAAGGGAGCTTTCTGCAAATTTAATCCTCCAAACCCAGGCATGGATGAGCAACAGCAAAGGTGTGGGACAATTGCTAATTGCAGCTACTCAGGGGCAATACCATCCTTGGTGACCCAAGCAGGTTGTGGTTCAGGGAGAAGGTCCTAAGCTGGCCAAGGGACACCTCCTGGTTCTTTTATCTGAGTTTTTACGTGCTGGCATTTCCCAAACTGAAGGAGGTCAAACTTTTGCTCAAAATCTGCCAAGAAAAAGTTGGACCACAGGGTAAGAGGCAGAGAAAGTTCACCAGCGAGGATTTGTGTGGCTTCGTGGCCTGATTCTGGAGGCCACGGCTTAAGCCCATTGATCTTTGCAAAAAGGCTGCAGGAGATGAAGGCTGACTGCATTAATTCAAGGCAGATACACAAGCAGCAGCCACATGTACCATGTGGCAGCAAGAACCTCCAGAGTTCATGGCAAAGGATGGCGATTTAATGGAGTATATTGTGAAATTAGCCAGGAAAACTCTACATAAAGGGAGGAGAGATATTGCAAATACAGTGTGTGAGATCATTATATTACAGAGACTTTCAACACCGTCTCATAAGGAGACACTGAAAAAGACCTTACAAGAGACTAAAAAAATCCTGCACCTCTTAACATCCTGCACTTTTAACCAAAGGCTTAACTTGCACACAGAGCAATGCTTTTCATATTTAAATCCCATCAGCACGATAGCAGACCAGGAGGAAATATAACCAGGCTTTGGAGCCCAGCTATGAAGGGGGAATATATAAAAATGGGGTCAGCTGGGAAAAGAAGCTGACAGAAACCCCAGTGAGGCCACCAGTTCACTTTCTGGTTTTGAAAGGCAGTAAGTTACTCTGTTCCACCAAGTCTCTTCATCTTAATGTGGACCTGGTGCACCAGCAGGAGCTGCTCCCCCATTAGCAGGGGAGACTTATACCCAAGACCACTGTGCTTTGTGATGGTTTGTAACAGGACTGAGTGGAGTTGTAACAGTGATGGGAGGTTGTGTAGGTCCATGATTGTTCTCTCTCATGTCAGCCAAAGTGACTTCTGCACTGGGCAGAGCAAACAAGGGTGGCTCTGGTCCCCTTTGGTGCTCCTGACTCTCCATGCCTCCCCTTCTTGCAGCCTGCAACCCTGGTGATGGTGCTCGTGCAAACCCAACACAAGAGCCAGCAGGTTCCTCGCTTAGCAATCCCTCTGCCAAGCACTCCAGGCCTTCTCCTTTTGGATTCCAGCTCACAATTCTCTCTCCTATGTTTTGGCACTTCAGCACACAGGCAGCTTCCAGCTACTGTAGCTGATAGTACTTTCATTTGCTGCCAGAGAAAACTCTCAGCCCGCAGCTCTGACCAACCATTGGGCTTGCAGTTTCCCAGCTCTCAGAGGTCTTTCAAAGTAGTTCTTTCTTTTGAGTTTGGTGAAAAGACTGGCTTTGGTGAGATCTGCTGCTTCTCTTTGGACCTGGGGTATCTCTTCGAAGAAGCCTGACTCCCCCTGCTCATGCAGGTGGTGCTCACAGATCAGCAGATCTCCCATTAGCAGGCAGGCAGTTGGGAGGAGGCTGTCCTACCTCACAGCCCTGTGCTTGGGCCCTCTTGTGCACCTTTATCCCGTGAAACACAGAAAAGAGAATGCCCAGAATGAAGATAAACACATATTTGGTCCTCAATTTGAGTCAAAGCTGGGAATTGGAACTCCACCTCCCTGAAGGACTCTGCAAGTCATAGTCGCAGCAGGTCTGGATCTGAGTCCAGGTGTGCAGTGACCAGGGAGCTCCTGAAGTGTGTTGACAGCAAGGGAAGCGGAAAAGGGCTCACAAAGGAAACTCCAGTTTATGAAATTATTCCATTTTTGTGTTTCTAAGCTAATTTTTAACTGAGCGTTGTGAATAGACCCACCAGAGAAGTGACTAAGACAGATGGGTACTATCCACCTACAAACAGCCTGTGCAGGACAGAATATACAGGCAGAAAATATCAGTGATGGACATAGCACTGTGGTGACACAGCCTCCTCTAGCTTCAGAAACTGGGGAGCTCTTGAGAGAAACAAGCTTGCGTGTATTCATCAAGATGAATTTTTTCAGAGACAGTTGTGTTGTAAATCCCAGTAGTGGGCTTTAGGAAGGGCAGCTCTGTCACTGAGTACCACAGTACCACAGCCATTACTCCTATGGATGGCTGATGAACAAACCCTAGAGAAGAGGTGTCCTGTTGAGGTGATCACTCCAGTTGACGTGCAAAACCAGCAGCACTCTGCCCCTCTGATGTAAGGTTTTGGGAACAGAGAGCCTGTTCAGGTGGCCAAAACTTTCAACTGTGGAAGGGAGGATGGACTCACTGTACACCCAGAAAAGAACTGCACAGACTTTTTCTTGCTTGCTCTTCTCTTTTAGTCTCCCAGCTTCCCTGTGCGTGGTGAATATTGCACAACTTGCTTCAACTCTGTGCACAGAAAGACTTACAGACATCTTCCTTCCCCACCCAGGGCTGCCATCCAGGAGGGTGCTGACAGCTCACCAGAGTGCACAGTCAAGGGTCAGGTAGGGAATCTGTCTCTAATATGTCTCAAAAGTTTACCTTTCCTAACAAGGCTAAAAAAGATGGCTTTTTAATTAGATGGGAAAAGTACATCAAGCTCATTAACTAATTATGAGGGAAAGTCCCTGCAGCAGATGCCTGTTTTGCCTAAAGTACTGCTTACTCTTAACTACTGACTTTGAAAAGGATTCTGCTATTAAAGCATTATTTAGTTCCAAAAGCACAACAAAGTCATTTATTTTTTAGCAGGTCTATCCAAACTAACCGCTTACAGCTTTTATGAAGTGTGTGTGTAAGGCAGGGGGCATGGGAAGATATCCATACATTCCTGGGACCATTCACAAATGGCACCAGCTGCCTTTTGAAAGGTCATCCAGTACCTGAAATCCATGGTCTGGGCTTCAACTGGTGCCTCTACAGCTCTGTCAGGAGCAAAATATTAAATGACCTGAGGGATGAGGGCTGAAGGATAAAGTGATTAAGCAGCCAAGAATAAACTCAGACAATTAGACTGGATAATAGGAAAAATTTCTCTGCTGAGGGAGTGGTCAGGCATTGGAACAGGCTGCCCAGGGAAGTGGTGGAGTCACCATCCCTCGAGGTGTTCAAAAAACTTGTAGACATGGTACTTCAGGACATGGTTTAGTGGGCATGGTGTTGTTGGACTGATGGTTGGACTTGGTGATCTTGGAGGTCTTTTCCAACCTTATTGATTCTGTGAGTTTATGATTCAATAACCTCCCTATGATCAGCAGGAGAACTTCCCCTTTCCTTTCTAGTGGGAGCTGATAAAGCAGGAGAAGGACATGAATCTTGTGGCCACTCCTCATTGCACCAGATAAGGACTTGACTTAGAAATAATTTATATCACTGAGCACCTATCGTTGCTTCTGAACCAGTCCATGATGCTCAGCTGTAACGTCAGGGCTTTACTGGAGATATTTCTCTACAAGAACTGAGACTTAAAGCTCATTTCAGGCAGCCCACTGAACAGTCATGCCACAGGAACAGTTGTTGATCATGAAGAAACCTTCACCAGGATCAAAACAGTGGCAGAGGGAGTAATTCCCAAATACCACTGCAGGGAGCTAGAAGTGCCTATTTCAATACTTGGTTCCCTTTGTGGAGTACAGGTGCATCCAGGTGAGTACTGGGAATTCAGTGGCTAAATTCAAGCTGTACAGACTGGGAAACCAACAGGACCTTCTCACTGACCTCATGAGTCAATGTGGAAAGGTTGTGAAACCCACCCTGGCACGGTGGGGTTAAACTGTTCAGCAGTGTGATCCTGCAATGTGCTGACAAACTGGACTCAGCAGAGGTGGACCATGCTATGCAGAAATATCTACAAGAGGTGGGCGCACTTCAGAGATTGTTAATTACATTTTCATTCTTTAAATTATATTAATTGGCTTGCAACCTGCAATAATACACTCTCCACTTTGCTTTGCAGGGGTGTTTTCATGTTCAGAGAGCTAACACAGAAAAGCAGGAAGAAATCTTGGCCAGCAACAAAGCAGCAATTTTTATCTAATCTCCAGAAGGTCTCGCAAAGGCTGGGTGATGTGCTAAGTTCTCAGCTCTGTAAGAGGATGTTTTGCTAATTTTAGTGGGATTTTTAAAGCAGTAAAAGTGTGACTCAGAGAGAGGAGAAGTGGTAGAGTTTGGCCAAAGTGTTTAGCTGTAATGGTGGTGGATCCATCATGGAGCAGGTCCAGATCTAAATCCTCTTTACCATCCTGTGTTGCACGAGGCTTTTGGACACTTGCAGACTAATTTCTTTCTCCCAGTGTGAGGGAACAACTGTGAGGGATGTGGGGTGACAAGGAGCAGTAACACCAGAAAGGAACAACACAGCAGAGACAAAGGAGAGGCTGCCTGTGGTAAATGGAGGTTTGAGCCAGAGATCAGCTCTTTGCTGTGGGGTTCCTGGGCACTACAGTCACCCCAGTAACACTGCCTCCTCATTAACTCCTAACAAGAACTGGGGAGGTTTCAAAGAAGTGCAAAAAAGAACCCAATTTTTGCAATGGCCTGCCCCAATCCAAACTTCCCAAAGCCTGAGGGACCTCCAACTCTCCATCAGGAACAGCTTGAGCTCACTGCTGCCTCCCAGCTTCATCCCTTGAGAGAGGCCACGTTCTCCACCATCAGCCCAACATAGGAGAGCTCTTCAGATGTTTGTTCCCTGAACTACAGACAGCAAACCCTAAATATTTGCCCTCCTCCCCTCTTGAGGCTGAAGGAATGCCTTAAAACATTTCTAATCGTGCAATCTCGGCTGTCATATGACCTCAGCAAGAGAAAACGGCCAAATTCAGAGGAAACTGCTTAAACCTATCATTAGCTCTTCCCCCCTCCCCCTCTGTTTTAAATAAACAAATAAACAAATGAAAAACCCCACAGTCTGGAGGGGTGATGTTGTTGTTTTCCTTTCCCTAGAAAGCCTGAGGAATTGCATGGTCAGGGAACTTCAGCTCTTCGAAGACGCCGTGAAACCCACAGCACCGGTGAACAATCCATCCCTCTGCTGACGGGAGCATTATCAATAAGGAAAGTCATAAATTGCCCCACTGAACAGGAACTCAAAGACCAAAGTCATGTAACTCAAACAGGCTCAAAGCAAAAGAGTCCCTTTAGTGCGAGGGTGGTCTGTGTAAAGTTAGGAGACACCTGCTAGCAAGTCCTGAGACACTAGCATCTGTGTAAACTTGCCCCCTCCCTGTGCCCGCAGCCCTTAGAAGGTGTTGAATGAAGCAGTTTCATGAAAAAGGCTCTGTTTGGGGCAGTTCTAAGGCTTACATATACCTAAGGAAAACAGAGCCGGTGCTGTGCAGTCCTGGGATGGATTACCAGGGACCACAGGGAGGTCTATTAATTATTGTGACAAGCTGATCTGCTCGCTGCCTGGTGGCTTGAGTTGCAATCGAAGGGGTGGGTGTGCACATGAGAACAGCCCTCTCTGTGCGAGGGTTTTGGGAGAGCACAATAAAGTCGAGAGGATCTAAGGAAACCAGAACAGGAAGGGGGAACCTGAAGTTGAAGGAGCATGTCCACCTGGAGCTGAAGGCTGAGAGCTGGTGGGGTCAGCCCCAGCCTCCCGTGCATCCTTGGATCAGGAGTGGTACCCCTGGCCCCACTGCAGCATCTCCTGGTTGCATCACAACCAGGACAACTAATGACAAAACAAGGGGAAATGAACTGAAGGAGGGGAGGTTTAGATGAGATATTAGGAAGAAGTTCTTCACTGTGAGGGTGGTCAGACACTGGAACAGGTTGCCCAAGGAAGTTGTGGATGCTCCTCCCTGGAAGTGTTTAAGGCCAGGTTGGATGAGGCTTTGAGCAACCTGGTCTAGTGGAAGGTGTCCCTGCTGCTGGCAGGGGGGTTGGAACTGGATGAGCTTTAAGGTCCCTTCCAATCCAAACCATTCTATGATTCTATGATCACCATGGGCAGCACAGCACCGTGGCAAGGGAGTGGGTTGGCAGAGCAGATCTTGGCCATCCAAATCATGGTCCTTTGGCCCCTCAGATCAGCAGCGAGCAGGATTTGAACACTGGTTTCTTTTTAATTGGAATGTAAAAGCTAAAGAGTGAAACCTCTACATGCAAGGCCATCACACTTCCTTATGAATTAAACAGTGGAAATATTTTAGAGCTGGCAAAGCTGAAATCTGGAAATACCAATATTTCACCAAAGCAGGTTTTTAATATGCAGAAGTGTCGTACATATTACTGTGAAGTTTCTAGCTGTAGGTGAAATCTTCTCATCATCAGCTCCCAATATAATATGCGCTTATCTTAAAGGACATTTACTTTCCTGTGCTTACCGACTGTATTTGAATTGTCAAATGACACTTTGCTGAAATTATTAAAACCTAGAGGTCACAGAGAACCTGACTTGAAAGCAGGAACACACATTCTTTCGTCTGAGCAAAAGTGCGTATTTGGAATTTTAAATGCAAATTTTTTTGGGGAGGAAGAATCGCTTTTCTGGCAGCCAAGTACAGACGGAGAATTTGAAAGAAGGTTCTGCTTTAATTTTTGACAAGTGCTGTGAATAGATACTCTGCTCTGCTGGCAGAGGGAAGGGACGGAGCAGATCCCTGACTGCAGTGCAGCGAGGAGCCGGGGAGCCCGGGGTGGGTGAGTGGGGCCCTCACACAACCCTCTCTGCTTGTGTCCCTGGTGGGTGTTTTACAGCAGGTCCTCCCAGCTCCCCAGAGCAGATTGCAGGTGACCTGACAGCCTGGTCCCTCGGGGAGGGTGGTGGGGACAATCATAGAATCGTTTGGTTGGAAAAGACCTTTGAGATCATCGAGTCCAATTGTACCTGGCCGCTACTAAACCAGATCTCTGAGCACCTCATCTACCCATCTTTTAAATCCCTCCAGGGATGGGGACTCAACCACCTCCTTGGGCAGCCTGTTCCAGTGCCTGAGAACCCTTTCAGTGAATAAATTTTTCCTGACATCCAATCTGAACCCTCCTTGATGCAACTTGAGGCCATTTCCTCTTGTTCTATCACTAGTTACCTGGGAGAAAAGACACACACCCACCTCGCTACACCCTCCTTTGAGGTAGTTGGTAGTGGACCCTAGTCCACTTCTCACCTGAGTGCAGCCAAGTCCATAACAACCAAGAGCCACCAGCCTTTTCAAGCCTCTTGGAGTCACAGCAGAGCTGCTGGCATCCCGTCCCTGCCTGTCCTCTCCCATGTTTTACTGCTCAAATGAAGGAGCAGAGAGATGTCAGAGTTCAGATGTTCAGTATTTTAGCTAAACATGAGATATTTGAGGCAAAGGATGAAGATTCAGCTTCCTACAACCTTGAGATGAGCATCTGGTGACTTCTGCTGCCTCACCTACAAGTTCCATGAGAGGGATTCAGCATTAAAAAAGTACAGCAGCCCCAACTCCAACACTTGAAGGCAAGCACCAACAACATAGAGGTCACTCTGAAGGAGAGGGGATGGAGGAAACCTGCGCATGATGGCAGAGCAGAGCTAGGAAGACATTTCCTACCATGAAAGGCCCTTCCCTTTCCTCTCCTTCCTCTACTGCAAACAAAGATGTGGTTTGAGGTACACAGACTCCAGCCCTACCTTGCTCCAGCTGGTAACAGAGGGCAGTGACATTATCATCACTACATTTACTGGTGCACCTGCAAATATACTCCATTTTCTATCCCATGCTGGAATCCAGCTTGTTCACCTCCTCCCAGGTATTTCACCTACACAACCTGAGTTATTTTGCACAGATGTGCTCACAATCATTTCGCTGGGAATCCAGCCCCATCTTCACTAACATAATACAACCTGACTTAACTATGACATGCTTCATCCCAGTGCCTTCCCAGCGAGTCGGAAGGCAGTCACACTGCCTGCCAGCTTCACACCCTCCTTGCAATCAGCAAAGCCTGCTTCTCAGCTCCGTTTTCATGCCTCCTGGAGAGCTCCTCGGTGCTGATCTGAAGTTTGGATGCAGTGTTGTTTTTATATATAAATGACATTATGACAAATGATGAAGGATTAAATTACACTTCAATCAAATCAAGCCAAACCAGTAGGGATCGAGGTCCCAGTGGAAAGTATACATGGAGTTCCTCAGCTTCCTGATTTGAATGACTTTGTTCTTCTTCCAGAGGAAGGGGGG
>NW_010330052.1:33213-44757 GCF_000700745.2 Antrostomus carolinensis
GGAGAGGAGGGGGGAATTTGGCCTAAAATGAAACATTTTCCTTTTAAGTTGAACATTTGAAAATGGCTGGGAGGAAAGAACTGAAACACTGTAATGGCTGATACTGAAGAACAGCCTGGGACTTTTGCTTTTCGAGAACAGAAGCCAGAGAGAGAGCTGTGGTGTGAAAAAGGCAACGCTGTATGCCTTGAAGGGGAAGGTGTTTGCAGCAGCCCATCTCCTGCAGACACTGAAAACCCCCTGCAAGGCACTAACCCAATTAGCTTTGCGAAGAGCTGCGCTGTGAAAAGGCAAAGGCACTGACAGTGGTTTTGGTAAAGGCTAAAGACAGCTTCACTCTGCCTTGCACTCCTGTCAGAGTCACTTTATTATCTTTGTATCACCGGATCTTGCAGAAGTTGGCTCAAGAGCCTTCAGCTCCAAATCTCTGTCCAGCTAGAAAGCTTCTGTCAGCACCGCGCTGGCTCACAACACTGTTTTAAACACGGGACCATTTCTAGACGCTGCAGAAACAGTCACAGAATCACAGAATCCCCGAATTGCCTGGATTGGAAAAACCCTTTAAGCTCATCGAGTCCAACCATGAACCCAACACTGACGAGTCCACAACTAAACCATGTCCCTCAGCACTATGTCTACACGACTCTTATTCCAAGACGGAGTCTGCCTGTAGTAGGTAGATAGATAGACAGACAGACAGATGGACAGGCAGATATTGTGCTCTAGAATTTGCATTAGGTAGTTTGCTCTAGAAGTTGTATTAAATACTGATTTTTGGGTGCAAATCTTGGATATTGTGTACGATAGATCCCACAAGTGAAAGTCCAAACAAGGGAAGCAGAATAAACACATCAGGGTCTCCTTTGGCTTGCTGGTTTTCTCTGAAAGACAATCCATCAGGTTAACTTAACTGTGACACACTTCACCATCCCAGGATGGCGGCTGTCTGATGAGCTCAGACAAATTCAAAACCTTCCTGGCAGATGAGGTCAACATTTCAGAAAGCATTTCTTAAAACTTTTGCATTTTATCTGCATGTAAACCACACGCTGTCTGAAGCAGAGCGGGTAGAAGACCTTTTCCCACCTCCTCTTAATTTGACTATTACTGTCCTCAAATAACATTCACCACCAGCACGTGGTATCTGCAGGTCATCCATTAATCTGCAGAAGGAGAAATGGACAAGTTTCCCTCTGTTTATCATAGAATCAGAGAATGGTTTGGGTTAGAAGGGACCTTAAAGCTCATCCAGTTCCAACCTTCCTGCTGTGGACAGGGTTGCCAACCACTAGATCAGGATGCTCAGGGCCCCATCCAACTTGGCCTTGAATGCCTCCAGGGATGGGGCAGCCACAGCTTCTCTGGGCAACCTGTTCTGGTGCCTCACCACCCTCTGGTTGAAAAATTTCTCCTAATATCCAACCTAAATCTTAGGCAGTTTCCATTATTCTGATCATAAGACATGTGTCAGCTGTGTGTGCACCTGCTAGAAGACCCTCTTCCATTTCAGAAATGAAAATGTTAGTCTCCCCAAAATGAAAGGCAAAAAGAACCCTTCAGCAGGGCTAGAACATCACTCTCAGCACGTGGTAAAGCCACTTCCATGGCAAAAAGAACGAAGCCCACAGAATCACACACGCACACACGTGTCTACACGTGTGCTCAGGCCCACGAGCCAGCCTGCAGCTCGACAGGATGAAAAGCAGAAGATCACCCCTTTCTAAAGGTCTTTTTGTTCTGAATTTTCTCCCTGTACTAATAGGCTTTGCAAAGTATCTTAAAGAATAACTTAAGCAATAATTCCCACTTGTTACCTACAGTTAACGTCCAATCTGTTCACATTACATCTCAACTTGCTGACACAGAAATCAAGGAGAACACTCGCAGAAATCAAGATCCAAATTGGTTCAGCCTCTGAGGATAA
Source organism: Antrostomus carolinensis (assembly GCF_000700745.2). NCBI lineage: Eukaryota > Metazoa > Chordata > Aves > Caprimulgiformes > Caprimulgidae > Antrostomus > Antrostomus carolinensis. The sequence goes on from NW_010330052.1 coordinate 35,138, forward strand.
TAAAGACTTAGAAATATGTATAAATTTAAGTGGTTTTGAATAAGGACAGCGTTTCAAAAAGAAGTTGAATTGTTACTTTGAAATAAGCCATTATTTTTTGCTTTTTTAAATTCCACTCTTTAATAAGGGATGAGATCCAGACCGCCAAGAACCAAGGAGAGTTTCTGATGCAAATGAAAAGCAGCATTTAAGAAGTGCAAGTATCCCATAATAGAGCCCTATTGCAGCTCTATTGCCAGCTCCCAGACCTGCCTGGAGCATCCAGGGTCCATCCAGCCCAGGAGATCAGAGCAGGAGAGTTTAGAGGCCCCATCCTCACAAGTGCTGACCTCATGATTCACCTTGTTTCTGCTGGTGAGACCTTGGGGCTCACACCACATCCCCATATTCAAACATCTCCAGACAAAGAGTGCAGGAGATTTAACCTGGAGTCAGACCCAGACCCAACACAGGCAGATGCTGCCATGGAAGGGAAGGGATGGGAGATCTTCTGAAGTCCCCTTGGACTGTTTTCACTGATCCTGTCCCTGTCCAGCATCCCAGGTAAACTTTGTATTTCACTGGCATTGATGAAAGAAAGCCTTTCTCTCCCACAGTGCCATCCTTGGTGAAAAAACATCTGGCCAGGAAGCATCATTGGCATGAGCATGAGTGATTCACACACCCTTGAACAAGTTTAGGATCGTCATGCTTGAGACCCTCCATGGATAATCACTCCTGGCACTGGCCAGATCTTTGCAAACCTTTGTGTGGTGGGTGAGAGGAGAAAGAAATAGTTCTTGGCTACGGTGCAGCTGGAGAAGGCAGCAGCAAGACAGCAGGTCCTCTCTTTCTTTCCCATGCAAAGAGAAGTGGAGCAGTGTGGTACCAGCAGTGTGGTACCTCCTTCATGCTCAGCCATGCCACAGGGTCTTCCTTCGGTTGTGTGGACACATTTCTCCTGATTTGGGAGAGCAGATCCTGCTCCATTGAGAGCATGGAGGCACTGGAGCAGCTAGGATGAGATGGCAGGTGGGGGATAAAGGCACATCCAGCAGAGGATGGGGCTGCCCCACGGCACACGTGCAAGAGGAAGGTGGGGAGCAGGGAGGAGACCTGCTGCAGCGGAGCACAGCTCAACAGGAGAGCATCAGTGGAGCGAAAACAGGAGTTGGCCCTGGACAAAAGGCCCAATTAACCATCCTCCTGCAAACAAACAGCCCCTCAGCCCAACTTTTTCAAAGATGGCTCAGAAAAGAAAAGGGCCAGAGGATTGGAGGGATCAACCTAAGTCATGTACATCTATTTAACAAGAAAACTCATTGATAAGCAAACCACCTGATGCTTGCACAGCAGAAAAGAAAACACCTGGTTCTGCCTGTGGCTTGATAAGCCAATATCTTTAATCTTTTTTTTTTTTTTTTCCCTTTTTTTTTTTTTTATTTCTTCTCTTGATGACTGAAGTACACACTCTGTGCGGCCCTGTGCTCCAGCCACATTGGTAATAGTAACAAAGCTTTGATGTCCCCCTCATTCAACAGAATGTTGTTTAGTTCAAAGCGAAGAACAGAGGCAATTCTTTGCTTTTAAATTATTAGCTCCCTAAGTCTTCTGTAATGATATAGTTTGACTGAAGTGTGCAGTTTATTAACTACATAAAGACGATATTATTAGAGCGGAGAAAGGCAGCCGAAAGTTTTGCCTTTCAGCTCAGCAGCAGGGGTTTTTGATACTTTGATCTCAATCAATGCTAAATGTCTTTGTGAGATAGAGGGAGCAGCAGAAATTACCTTTGGCACCATGACTACATCAATTATTTAGTTCTTTTTCTTATAAATTAAAGTGTTCTTCAACTTTTGGCCCAATTTTTTCCCTCTTCTTTTTCTTTTTCTTCTTTTCTTCCCCCCCTTCAGTTGATTGGGAAAATAAAAAAAGCTGACTGGAAGAAGTCTGGCTGTGAACATTAATAAAAATCCCACTGACCTTTCTCAGTCCTGGTCTGGAATGGTCTTCTCGAGGGTGAGGAGATGGATTAATGTGAACAACAACAGCAAAGGGGTAGCTTGGAGTAAAGTGCTGTTTAATCAAACGATTGTGTAGGTTGTTATTGTAAATTTGTCTATGTTTAGCCTAATTTCTCTTTTTTTTTGTCTTTTCCAATATTGCTAGCATGAATCCAGCTGGAAAAATAGGACACCTGATGGAAACAAAAGGATTGCTCTAAGCAGGATTTAAAGTGTTGGTGTTTATTAAAGTTCTTTCCATCGCTCCTAGCACAATGCAACAGAGGGAAAGTTTTGGAACAAGAATGAGGCAGCTCCATCTTGGGTAACGACAAGAATAAATGCAGGTCTCCTAAGGCTTACAAAGAGCTTGCAAAGAGCCAAACCACTGTGCATGGGGCTGCAGGAGGTGCCTACACGCTACATGTTGGATGCACCAACTGTCATTGAAGCCACTGGTGTCAGATCATCCCATCCCTATATAAACTGTCACCAAATCCCACCCATATATAAGTTATCACCGAATCTCACCCATATATAAACTGTCACCAAATCCCACCTATATATGTTATCACTAAATCCCTCCCATACATAAGTTATCACCAAATCCCACCTATATATAAACTGTCACCAAATCCCACCCATACAGAAGTTGTGTCCAGTCTCGAGTTAGTCTCCTATAAGCCAATGGAGGGAATAAGCCATTTCCAAAGTTAATTAATTCTCTTCTAAGCGAGGTGACCACCTCCTTCCCTCTGGGCACAGAGGGAACCCAACATGATGGGGCTAGAGGTGAGTAGGGATAAAGCAGCCCAGTGCCTCTGCTGGATACCAACCAGTGGACAGATATTTCAAGGGGATTTGTGATCTTCTAATACTCCAGAGAAGAGATCAGGCTGATGGCCAGAGAGCAGAGCTGAGGGAGGAGGGTACTCCTGCAATTTTGAGGACAAAAGTTGATGCCTGGGCTTCAGTGCTGTGGTGTACTAGAGTGTGATAAAAACCACTGGAACCAGAACCTCAGCTGGGAACATGAGCAGAAGGACCACGGACATGCTGAGGAGCCAGTTTTACACCAGGACTGAGCCTGATGAGGATTTAAAATACTGTCCTTTGGCCATAGATTTTTTTTTGTGAGCGAGAAATAAAAGAGGTCTCTGCAAAGATGTTGAAGCATGAACTATGGAAACTTCGATATATTTCTATGTAGAACATGTTGGAGAACAACATAATTCTGTTTTCATGGTGATCAAAGTTTTGCAAGGAGAAGGACTTGAGACAGTGTGCTAAGCTGCTATGGCAACATGAATTTTAAAAAGTAAACTGACTTGCAAGAGCTTATCTTTTCCTCTTTAGTGTGGTGCAGAACAGATCTGGGAACCTCTGCCCTAAAAGGGATCCTGTGAGGTGCTCACCTCTACTTCTGGGGCAGGTGTATTGTGAAATGCATAAAACATATCCCTCCTGGCAAGGAGAAAATTACCCCAGTGACTGGGCTTCTTCCTGCACCCCGGGGCTGCTGCACCCCAAAAACCCAAGTCACGATGACTCTTTCATAATATATTTATCATAATTCAGATATTCAGATGTTGGGGTGAATGTACCGTGAACCACCTCAGTTTGACTGACATCCTATTCTGGGACCTGAGGAGGATGTAAGGCGACGCAGCCCCTGCACAGAGGTGAATTCCACCCACAGAGCATCGTTTCCAAGAGCATCATGACGTGGGCTCAGCTTACATCTCAGCTTTCAAGCCACCCTCACAAAATGGAAAGGCAGCGGTGTCAGGAAGGTTTCTGACGGCTCCTTTCACAAGGGGATGCTGTGAAGAGCTGTCACACTCTGAGTCAGCTGTTCTGCCACGGTTGGCATTTCAGGCAGGAAGAGACTGTTCACAGAGTTATCCCAACCATGCTGCCTGCCAAAACCACACTGGGAATCTCATGGGAACAAGCCTTCTCCTGAGCCAGCTGGTACTTCCTGCTCCCGAGGTCTGATCCTGCTGGATGCTGAGCATTCTTTGTTCCATTTTTAAAATTAACGAGACTTGAGCAATGCATGGTCCAAGACTTCAGAGAAAAAAAACCCCAAACAACCCAGCCCTGAGTGTTTTTGGCCCTTTGGCTGTAAGTCCCAGCTGGAGAGGAGGGAATGAAGTGTCATATTGAAAAGGAGATTTGAGAGACGCTGATCCCCTGGAAAACAGATCTCAAATTGGGACATTTCAATCAAGTTCAACGAGCTGGACGTGCCCCCCCCATACGCCTCTGCTCCCACTCTGCATGCCAGGCACAGTGAGGTGTGTCCCCCAGCCCCACGGCGTGGCCACAGAGCCATGGCTGGAGCTGGTCTGGCCCCAGAGCTGGCAGCAGGATACACCTCCTGCCATCCCTCCAGCGAGAGGCTGAGGTTCAGGAGCATGGGACTCGCTCCCATCCTATCCCAACAGTGTCCCCTTGAGGTTGATGGCTGAGCCAGTCTGGGAAGAGACCTCACAGAGGTTTAAGGGAGCCCCAGAAGCTGCTCTTTGCTTTTCAGGCTGGTCCACTGCTGCAGAGCGAGCGTGCAGACAAATCCCAGCAGCTGTGGGTCAGCAAAGGACGCTGGAGGAGCCCACCCTAACGTGGGGTGTAGGACCTCCACAGCTGGGAGTGGAGCACGTGGTAGAACCACACAGCTAATTAAGCATCTTCCTTCCAAGTTCATTCAAACAATCTCTGAAGTCTGAGCATTGCGGCCCCTCCTGCAGCACGTCAGCTCAGATCTGGAGCACGGGGAGCAATTCCAGCACGAATGAGGTGGAGTGGGACCATGGGGCCACGGCTGCTCCGTGGGTCCATGCCAGCTACGAGCCCCCACAGCTGTGGGAAGCAGGAGAGCAGAGCTGCTGCGGCGAGGGCACGGGGCTTCTGCGCTGCTGCTGGAGTCTCCTTTCTTCTGTCAGCCAAGCAGCGGGGAGTTTTCTGAGAAACTGCCCACAGGGAGCGATCACTTTTTCCAGTCATTAACCTTACACATCCCTCACATTATCGGAATACCTTGGATGTCTAAGTTGCTGCAGTGAGCTAATTCTTCCAGGTGACTCCAGGCAGCGTTAAATGGGCTCCTGCACAGCGAGGGGATTTGAACTGCGAGAGCTGAAAGCGCTCCCAACTCCAGCACGCCAGGCCTCCAGCGGGGCAGAGATCCTCAGATGTCACCGTGCGAGCGCAGCGCGGTGGCAAGAGGGATCTGTGGCCTCCGGAGCAGCAGTTCTCAACCTGCGGTCAGCAAGAGCCTGGAGGGTCCATGGGTGAAGGGAGGAAGGAAGGAAAGCAAGGCAAGGGCTTGAGGTGCACACTGAAAGATATTGGGGAAGAAAAGCAGTGACTCAAAAGGATAAATGTTGGGGATCCTCAGTGCTGACCTCTGGGACGTGTATGAACCCATCTGGCTGGATGTAATTGCATTAGGGTGTCCAAGTTCTGACAGAGCAGCCAGTTTTGGATCCTGAAGTCCTTCCTCTGGTTTAGAAGATGAGCATGAGGCCAAGGCACTATTTGATTCCTTGGCAAAGATGGGGAGATATTCACAGTCCATCCCCTAAGAAGCAAAATGGATCACCAGAGAGTGTGAGCTTTCTGTCACCTGCGTGTGCACCCCCAAGGAGCCAGCACATCCACAACCTGGTCTCCACTCAGCAACCACAAAGCTGTGTCTGGAGATGAAACATTGATTGCCCCAAATCACTGGAAATAAATCCAGTGATATTTCTACAAATATTTCCCTCTGTGCCTCCTTGCAGTGAAGGAGGTGCCACCTCTCAGTGGGACCAACATAGGTGAGACCCACCTCTTTGATATGGGTTTTTTGATGTGTCCCCTCTTCCATGTGGTTGGCAAACTGCACAGCCACAAACAAAGAGGTTCTCCTGGTAGCTGGGTATTACCCAGCACCAGTTACGTTACTCCTTTTAAACACGTAACAAATAAGAGTGGTTCCCGAGTTCATCATGGAGAACACCCGCGTTCATCAGCTTGTGAAACTGGGACAAGACATGAGGAGCCAAGGTGGTGAGGAAGCCAGCCTGGGGAGCCAGTCTTGAGTGCCCACCCCAGCTCCGTGCATGCCAGGAGTGCTGAAGAGGAGGAAACCACAAACAACCAGGTTCCACGTGACAGCATTTACTGTCTCCACGGAGCACGACCCATGTCCCAGCCCCAGACACACACTGCTGATCCATGGCTGCTGTTGGCTTCTGGAGTAAAAGGCAAGAGGAACCCCAAACCAATGACAGAAATATTAATTGTAGAATAGCTCTTAGAATATGTACATAATATTAAATATAACATTATTAACTCTCACACATCGCAATGTCTTCCTGTTGTGTTTCCTGGATTATCAGTGTCCCACCAGGAGTGGCTGAGTAACAATATTAATAACTACAACCATAAAAGGCACCACATTTGTCTCTTGTGAGCAATAAGTGGCCACCACTAGTGACTGTCAGAGCAGAACCAGACCCTCCCCACAAAGCAAAGCCAGGAAGAGCAAACACACGTTCGTACAAAAGAAGCATCACGGGCAGCATGGGGCAGCACCCTCCTGCTCGAGCTTTGCTTTGGGATGGTGCATCTTACTGCTCTCCTGGGAAAGAGCCTTTGGAAACAGAAACAGCCTCGTGATTCTCCCAAACTGCCCTGTGATTAGAAGTGTCATCCCAGACCTGGGGGAAATAGGATGCCCAACTTCATTAGGTTGCCCAAGGAAGTTGTGGCTGCTCCTCCCTGGGAGTGTTGAAGGCCAGGCTGGATGAGGTTCTGAGCAACCTGGTCTAGTGGAAGGTGTCCCTGCTGATGGCAGGGGGGTTGGAACTGGATGAGCTTTAAGGTCCCTTCCAATCCAAACCATTCTATGATTCTATGATGATTCTATGAAATGGGGACCACTGAGTGTGTGTGAGGAGAGACTTTAAATCCCACTGTAGAAGTCGGCATGATGAACCACGTCAGCCAGACAGGCAAAGCTCCGTTTGAAATTAGAAATGCAAAATAGAAACATCAAAAGTCACAGGCCACGTGGCCAAATTACAGAATAACGACCCATATCACACACATCTAGGAAACCCTTGCACACTTGAACAAAAAAGCCATCTTCAAACACTGACACCATGCAAGGAAACGTTCTAACACTCTTGATAACAACACAGTTAAAGGCTGTGGCAATGCATCAATCCAAGCTTGGAGAGGAAAACATCTCTCCAAAAACACCAACACGGATCTGTTTGAGATCTTTGCAGGTGTTGTCACCAGTTCAAGTCAAGGTTTCAAAATCCATCCTGGCACTTAGAGGCCATAAAAGGGAAAGTGGAGCTAACACAGGCAGAACCCTGGAGCCTTTGTTCTTCTCCTGCACTGCTTGCTCTTTGGGATCATTTTTGGTTTGGATTAAGGAATGATGCTATGCCATAGAGTACACAGCTTCTCATGGGAGATTTATTTTCTTTCCCCCAGCAGTCAGCTGTCTCTTAATGAACTCGCTTTAAAATTAAAAAAAAAATTGTTATTCAGAATTAGAGGTGGAGCCAAGCTGGGGACATAAACATGCCCCAATCTTGGCATTGAAGTCTGAGTCCTACTCTGAAAAATGCCTTCAAGCTCTGCTCCAGCTGTGTTGTGTACAGTGTGCTGACACCTCATGGCCAAGCAAGTAATTCAGATAAGACACCATTTCCCAGGATATAGATATACACATAAATTCTCCATCTGCTATAAGGCAAGAAATGAGGTTCATTTATCAAGAAGTTTGTAATTAATAGAACTGAATATACCAAAGATAGGAAGGAAAACCAGTCCAGAAATGCTTCAGATTCTTGAATTGCAAACAGATGGGTCCAGCAGGATCCGTTATTCATAGCTGTGGTGGTGTGAGCTTCCTTGATGCTGGAGGATGGCTTTAATGGACTTCTTCAACAGCATGGCCCATATACTGAACCATACGTGGCAAACCTCGTGGTCTCTGGCCTGGAAAGAGAAGGTCTGGGCTGTTTGTTACCCAGCCCTCCCCTCTTCCGTGGGGTTCTCCCAAGGGCAGATCACCTCCTTGGTAGAGTCCTTACGAGCTTGGAGGCGGTTGTCCTCTCCCTCCTCAGAGTCTATGGGGTAGATTCGTCTCTCCAAAGGAGCATCCATTTTTATTTGGAAGAAGCTGTGTTGTGAAATAAAAACTCATCACGCATACGACGCTTTTTGATGTGCTCTCCGAGACAGCGAACACGCAGCACGGAGTCTGGCTTTGAGTTTTCCACTCTTCAAACCCCAAATCCCAAAGCAAAACTCCTTGGCACAAGCTCGCAGAGATGGAAAACGAAGGAAATGCATTCTCCCACCCCTTTGAAGCAAAACTGCTGTGTGATACAGCTCCAGCACAGCCAGAGCACAGGACCAGGTGGAGAAGGAGCCCTCAGATTTGTGCTTTTGAATTTATAACATGGACTCATCCACTTGGTCAGCAGCAGAGGAGGATTAAAAGAGGTTGAGGACACGTTACTCTTAGTGAGGGGCATGGTCAGGATTTGGTTTCAACAGTGACAGCCTCTCCAGGCAAAAAAAAATCCCTGTTCTCACACATCCTGCTCTGGAATGACAAAGGTTTTGTGACTCTCCCTCAAGATTTCTCCTCCCTTGTTACTTCCGAGTCTCCTCTGACTTTCAAATCACTAAACTAAACCTGAACCAACACTCGAGAACAAACACAAACATACAAGTAGTTTTCCAAATTCAGGGATCAAAAGTAAAATCTGGAGGTTTTACACCACGAAGAGGAGGCGTAAGAGCAACAAAGAAGAGTCACCAGCAAGGCCTCTTGCCCATTTCTCACCAGAAAACACATCCAACATGGAAAACAAGTGCAAGGAGGCAAGGGGAAGGGCTGGGTTTAGAGACCTGGCTGTGATTCGGGGCAGGCAGCAGAAATGACAGTGGTGGTTTTTAGGTGGTTTTGAAGGAAAGGTGACCGTCAGCGGGGCTGGCAGTGCCACCCAGCCTCGTGGGGAGGATTCTCAGGGATATACGAGGTCCCTACCCTGGAGTACTCAAACATTTCACTGTCTTTGGTAGTGCAACGATCTTGAGAATGTCTCCAAATCCAAATAAATAACGGAATAGGACAAATTTCTCCTACTAATGTACACAACAAGACCCCACAGCCTGTGAAGCTGCTTGATGTGGGAGCAAACGCAAAGACATCTTCATGCTGGGCTCATGCAAGAGGGTGGCCATTTCCCCTGGGCTGCTCCTGCCTGTGGAGACTCAGGACACAGGGCAGGAGGGAACAAGCAGCGCGGGTGCCTGGTGTCCCCAGGGGAAGGAGAGGCCACGTCCCTGGCTGGGCCATGCTGCATCCCAGCGGCCTCACGGCCTGTTGCTCCCCAGGGCCAGCGGGAAGGAGCAGAGCCGCCCTTGTGTTGGCTGGGGGGAGGGGGTTCCCGCCCTGGCAGCTGCCATCACGCACGGCCCCACAGCAGGCAGACGTGGTGGGGAGACGGTGACAGCTGACTGGATTGTGAAGCACAAAACCCGCTTTAATGGGCTCAGCTGATATTATTTCAACCCCATGCTAATTACAAATCAAAACGGTCCCAGAGATGAGCCCTTCAT
>NW_010330053.1:0-794 GCF_000700745.2 Antrostomus carolinensis
ACAGTTTCAAAACAAAACAAGCCACCCTCCTGAGTCTTTAAATGTCCAAACAGATTCTCTGGAACATCTTACGGCTGACAGAAGGGACACAGAACTCTCTGAGCATGCTTTGTGGGGAAACTGAGGCAGGAGAGGGTTTCTTCTCTTCCCTCCCCCTTTTCATCCCCCCATCGGCATCGGAAAGGGATTTTTGGGGAAACAATTGGCAAAGGCATGGTTTTGCGAGGGAAACCATGGCTGAAAAACCGGATTGGGAATACACTGGATGAAAAAACGGATTGGGAATACACTGGGGGTAATAGGACATAGGGTAAAAGGGAAAGGTGGGGTTAGGAAAGGGAGACTGTAGGGGGGGTTACAATGGAGATATTGTCTAACATGACTACGATTTTTAGCATATATACTGCCTTTGACAGGAACACCATCAGGCCCAGTGACCTGCGATGCTTGTAACCCTTTTCTACCTTGTATGATTTTGAATTCCACCACCTCTCCATCTCCCAAGCTTGGGATGCATTTTTCAGGGTTATTCTTTTTAATAGCAGTTCTATGAATTAATATGTCTTCTTGATTGTCACATCTTGTTATAAAACCATAATTTTGTTTAACATTATACCATTTCACTGTCCCTAAAATTTTAGCTACTATGGTCTTTTCCTTTTTCCGAGTGGCTGCTGTTTTCTGTCTCGCTGTGTCTTTGCTCTCTCTTTCGGTCGCTTCCGTGTTGGAACTCTCGGGGCTGCTGGTTCCAGCGCGCTCTTCCCAGGGTCGCGTTCGGGGCCGCGCGGGCCGGG
>NW_010330054.1:0-545 GCF_000700745.2 Antrostomus carolinensis
CTATTTATGTTACTGGTGTAAACTCTACATTTTCAGCTTTTGTGAAGGTTTTCTGTGTGTGTGTGGTGTTAATTTTCATTCTAAATTAAATTTGCTATCACTTGGAATAGAATTCACATTTAATCTTAAAAATATTTGGTGACATGCAGTGCAGTCAGGTACCATAGGAGGGCAGATGTGTTGAACGGCTTTATTTTGGTGTGTAAGTGTTACTTCAGTGTAAGATCTACTGTAGAGGGTTGAATTATCAGATTTATACTGGTATCAGGAAGCACTTAATCATGCCAGAGAAATACAACTTGATTCGGACACAAAGGGAAAATATGTAAATCTCATAGTTTTTAGGGATTTAAATATCTTTTTCCAGTTGTTCATTTTTGATGCTTACAAAGTTCAAAGGTTTTTCTATCCACAGTTATTTTGTTTTGCCTTTGAGAGTCTACAATCTGACTACAGTTACTTATTTAATCACTGACAATATCCAGCAAAGTAACAAAATTAGTTCTTCAGTTTATTACTTAGATTGAATTCAACTATTTATTTTT
>NW_010330055.1:0-808 GCF_000700745.2 Antrostomus carolinensis
TCCACGAGACACAGGCCTCCAACTAGACTCTTTCCTATCAACCACAACCCTCCAACTTCTGTATTTCAACAAATTCACAATCCACCTCATTATCCATTTATCCAGACCACAGTTCCTCAATTTATCAGTGAGGATGCTGTGGGAGATGGTATCAAATGCTTTGCTGAAATTAAGATAAGCCACATCCACTACTCTACCATCATCTGTCCACCTGGTTATGTCCTCATAAAATGCTATTAGGTTGGAAAAACGTGACTTCCCCTTGGTAAAACCAAGTTGACTGCCCCTAATGACCCTCTTGTCCTTGATATGCCTAGAGATTGCACTAAGTTGTTCCATGACCTTTCCAGGGATGGAGGTGAGGTTGACTGGTCTAGAGTTACCTGGGTACTCCTTCTTGCCCTTTTTGAATACTGGAGTGACATTTGCTTTCCTCCAGTCCTCAGGCACCTATCCTGTTCCCCACGACTTAGCAAAGATGATGGAGAGTGGTCTAGCTATGACTTCAGCCATCTCCCTCAACACCTGTGGGTGCACTCCATCAGGACCCATGGATTAATGGATGCCCAGAATGCTTAATTGGTCCCCAACCCAGTTCTTCTCAACCAAGGCAAACTCCTTTTTACCCTGATTTCCTCTGGGGCCTCAGGGGTCCAAGGCTCCAAAGGACAGTCTCCAGCAGTGTAGGCAGAGACAATGAGGGCATTCAGTAACTCCACCTTATTTGTACCCTCTGTCACCAGGGCACCCACCCCATTCCACAGTGGGCCTACATCACCTCTAGTGTTAGCTTTGTCTACAATGTATT
>NW_010330056.1:0-910 GCF_000700745.2 Antrostomus carolinensis
GGTGGGGGCAGGGTTTGTGCCAGCTGAGATGGTCACCCACGAGGGCAAGGACCAACTGAGCCCCCACCCCGCTGCTCACCAGGTTGTGGGGTGCTGCCTCTTTTGGGGTGAAGCTTTGGGGTCTCTGGGGACTGTGCCATGGCATGAGGGCTTTGTGCTTTGCCCGTGCTGCTCATCCCCTGTGCCAGCCCCGGGTCCATGCCCTGCCAGGCACTCCTGCCAGTTTTGCCCGTACCATCACGTGCTAATCACTCAAGAGGAAAATCTGCTTTTAATGAGGTTTTGCTGCTTTCACTGCTAATCCCTGCGAGGCTGTGGATACCTGTCAGGTGGCCCTGCTGGGGCTGTGACTGGTACCAAGGCTGGTACCCAGCCCCTCCATGGAGCTCCCAAGGGACAGGTGTCCCCTGGCCACAGCGGTGACGTGGTGCCATGCCTGCAGGTGAATGGGGTGTGCATGGAGGGCAAGCAGCACGCTGATGTGGTGGCAGCCATCAAGGCGAGTGGTGATGAGACCAGGCTGCTGGTGGTGGATGGCCTCACAGATGAATTCTTCAAGAAGTGCAAGGTGGTGCCCTCTGAGGAGCACCTGACAGGTAGGCTGGGGCCTGTGCTGCAGGGAGGGGGGTTTGTTCCACCTCTGGCTCTGTGTCACCTTGTCACCAAACCTGGGGGTGTTGGGGGAGTCCTTGAGCCCTGGGAGGTGGAGGTTTCATCACTCTGGGGCCAAGCAGGGTCACTTGGCTTTGGCAAGGGTGACAGAGCCGGCCAGAATGGGTGTGGAGTCTCCATCTCTGGAGATGTTCAAAACCCACCTGGATGCTTTCCTGTGCAGCCTGCTGTAGGGAACCTGCTTTGGCAGGGGGGGTGGGCTAGATGATCTCTTGAGGGCCCTTCCAAACCCCACTAT
>NW_010330056.1:938-2416 GCF_000700745.2 Antrostomus carolinensis
CCAACCCCTGTGATTCTGTGATGCTGTGATCTTGCCCAGCCATGGGCCCCATGTCAGGGTGGTGGGGCTGATGTGGGCTCTACAGGAAGGTGGGTTTATGGTCCAAGGTGGCACTTTGGCAGGGTTCATGGCTTGCAGAGTGAGCAGGCAGCAGCCACCCTTCACTCTCTTCTGCAGCCTTGGCTCAGCCGTGGCCCCCAAAAAAGGGGTCCCCTGGAGGATGAGGGGGCTCCCTGGGCTCCATTTCATGGCTGTCATCATGGGGATGTGGCTGGTGCCTGGCAGTGTCCCCCCATGCTGCAGGGCTGGCTGTGAGGGGGTGGGTTAAAAAATTTGAGACCGATCGAGACCCTGGGCAGTGTTGGGTGAGCAATGACCACGAGCAGCCTCTGCCAGGCACTGCTGTGCACCATGGTGAGGGGGCAGAGCAAACATCCTCACCCAGCGCCCGTGTCCTCGTCTGCAGGTCCCTTGCCAGAACCAGTTGCCAACGGAGAAGGTAAGAGAACCTTAACTTGCTTTTAATCCCATCTGTGCCAGTCTCCAGGCAGGGACCCTCCCTGTTCAGGTGTCCCCATGGGTGGGTGATGCCACCAGAGACCACAGTGCTCCAGGCTGCCACACAACAGCAAGTGCTACTGGGGAAGGGACTGGGAGCTGGTGCCCCCCAAGGAAGGGGGTTGCTTGTGGGGTTGAGTTTCATGGAGGTGGCTGCAATTCCTTCCTTCCTCCTCCTCTTGTTCCTCTATCCTCATGGTGCTGCAGGGCTGGGAGCCCTTGTGCTGCTGGAGGGAAGTAGCATTCAGCCTTGCAGCCACTCTCCTCCTCCTCCCCCTAAAGCCGGGCAGTCAGGCCGGGGTTTAATCCTTCCCTGCCCTGGATGGGCAGCGCTGGAGGTATTTATGAGCCTGGAGGTCCCAGGGGATTATGTGTGGGGAGGACGGATTTCACGGCCCCTGGGTGGGACTCACAATTCCAGGGGCTGTTCCCAAACCCAAGGGCTGGAGCTGCCCCACTCACACTCTGTCCCTGCTTCCCCCCAAGGAAAATGGTGGGGAACCACAGTCCAACTCTGTGTCCGAGAGCCCGTCCAGCCCCGGGCCACTGACCTTGTCCCCCGACTCCGGTGAGACCCACAGCGAGGTAAGGCTGGGGATGCTGGGGGGAGGCGGTGGCTGGAAAGCAGGAGCCCCCACTGTGGGGCTGTCCTGGGGGCATGGTGGGGCTGACACAGCCTCTCACCCCCCAGCCCGACATGCAGGAGGGTGACAAGCGCCATTCAGCGCCCGGCTCCCTCCTGGACCTCGACATCCCACTGGCAGTGGCCAAGGAGCGCCCCAGATGGACTGGAGCAAGAAAAACGAACTGTTCAGCAACCTGTGAAGGAGCTGGGGTGGGGGTGAGGGTCCACCAGCCCCCCCTTGGCCTCGCACCCACCTCTCCTCCATCCCACTCCTCCCGCCACGGGCTCCTGGCGG
>NW_010330057.1:0-458 GCF_000700745.2 Antrostomus carolinensis
GGCACGGACGGACGCCGATGGCAAGCACCGGGGCTGGGAGCGGGATGACAAGCATCAGCAAACAGCTCCTCGCCCCCTCCCAGCCCTGTATGGGGACAGAGACCCAGGGCAGGGACAACCCCAGCATCCCTCTGCCAAGGCTTAGCCCCTGCCACCCTCCCAGCTCCCCATGACCCAGCCCAGCGCTGCCCTTCCCTCTTGCATCACTGGTGCCCAGGGACGGCTCCGGTGGTATCCCGGCCAGGGGTGCAGCCCCCCGGGTGTGTGCTGCCCCGCACCCACTGGCCTGGTGCTCCCAGCCACCCACACCGGCTGGAGCCAGCAGCTCTGTTCACTCCCATCACCTCCCTCCCACTCCTTCTCCTTCCTTGCTTGTCTGTGGCTGTGCCATGCCATGCTGTGCCATGCCACATTGTGCTACTCCACGCGTCCCCGGTGCCTCCTGAGCCATGGCCAGG
>NW_010330057.1:473-732 GCF_000700745.2 Antrostomus carolinensis
GTCCCCCCTCCTCTCTGTGGGTGCCCCCAGCCCACCCTGTCCTTCCTGTGATGCTGGGCAAGAAGCTTCTGGATGAAGGCACAGGAGGAGCCACCTCCGCACCTCGGGACCTGGGTGCCAGGGAGGAGGTGAGGGTGGGACGGAGCCAGCTCGCTGCTCTCGAGGCCATGCAGGATCGGGACCACGGCCAGGAGGGCTGTCCCACCACCACCTCCCACTCCCTGTCTGGGAACAATGCCCATGGGCATGTCCTCAGCAT
>NW_010330057.1:826-1119 GCF_000700745.2 Antrostomus carolinensis
AAAGCCCCTCGGGACCAGGGGCCTCCCCTGCTGCCACAAAACCCTCTGTCGCGTCTCTGCTGGGAGCAGGGCGGCAGGACCTGCTTTCTGGCTGCGCGTGGTAGGAGGTGACGGCGTCTGGAGGAGCAGGAAAGGTGAGTCCAGGGAGAGGACAACTCGTGGGACTCTGTTTGAAGATGAGCCCGGGGATGGTTTTGCAACCTCGCTCCAATGAGAACTTTCAACACTCACCGCAGTATTTGCAAAGCTCTCTTGAAACCTGTCCCAGTGGCCAGGGGGTAGCTGGGGGTGGG
>NW_010330059.1:0-255 GCF_000700745.2 Antrostomus carolinensis
CCCTTCCAACCCCTACGATTCTGTGATTTTTTGCTGTACTAGCATAAGCTGAATACACTCCATGACATTATGGAAAAAGAAACTATTCTCCCCCTCTACTGTGCTCCACTTGGAGTACTGCATCCAGTTATGGAACACCCAACACAAGAGAGACACAGAACAGCTAGAACAAGTCCAGAGGAGGCCACGAGG
Organism: Antrostomus carolinensis; assembly: GCF_000700745.2. Classification (NCBI taxonomy): domain Eukaryota; kingdom Metazoa; phylum Chordata; class Aves; order Caprimulgiformes; family Caprimulgidae; genus Antrostomus; species Antrostomus carolinensis. Next base: position 193 of record NW_010330059.1, read on the forward strand.
ATGATCCAAGGGCTGAAGCACCTCTCCTATGAGGACAGGCTGAAAGAGTTGGGGCTGTTCAGC
>NW_010330059.1:417-12646 GCF_000700745.2 Antrostomus carolinensis
TTTTCACTGTGAGGGTGGTGAGACACTGGAACAGGTTGCCCAAGGAAGTTGTGGCTGCCCCCTCCCTGGAAGTGTTTAAGGCCAGGCTGGATGAGGATTTGAGCAACCTGGTCTAGTGGAAGGTGTCCCTGCTGATGGCAGGGGGGTCGGAACTTTAAGGTCCCTTTCAACCCAAACCATTCTATGATTCTATGATATGGTATTTATATAATCCTATGTAAAATAATATACCAAAACAATTAAAAAAACTGAGAAAAATTAAAAGTATTTAAGCAATTTCTGATATAGCTGTACACAGATTTTAGTTGAAAGCAGATATGGATATTTTCAGCCACTTTCTATTTGTTTCAAGATGTGACTGTTCTTTCTAGACCTAGAACTACACATGGTAATAGAGCTCTTCCTTAACTGTTCTTGCTCAGTCAACTTCCTACAGAAATCAATGAGAATTTGTTGAAATCATGCAGCTGGTTTATAGAAAATCATTAACACACAATATAGCTATGGTTTATTGCATGTGAAATTCAAACTTATTCAGTGAAAGAGAATCACCAGGGTTTGTGGACTGATCCAATCTCTTTTTGTGCTTAAAAAGCAGAAATCAATCCTGCTGATAAAGTAATGTGTGTTTAAAAAAAAAAAAAAAAAGAAAAAAAAAAGTATAGTAATACTTCAGATATTTCCCCTAATGACTGAAGTATAAGGAAAAAAAAAATCTGTTTAAATATACCTGGAAACTGCTTAAAGTAAAGCAAGACAAAGGAAGAGAGCTCTATTTTTTTAACTACTCTCAAAGTTTCAATATTTGCTTTTGCTTCACAGTAGAAGTACCTGTTTTCATGAAGTATTTCATAATTTTTAATTTCATACTTTTGCATTTCATACTGTATCAAAAATATTATTTTTTTCATGCCAAGAAATTTCATAAAGAAGTTTTGGATTTGATGAAATAATTATGGATAAAATACAAGAGGGAGCAAGGGAAAAAAAGAGAAAGAGAAGCATTCACCAGGCATACACTGACTGGCATGACAGAGAACCTGGGGGCAGTGGCCAAGTATGAGAGAAACCCAGATTTCATGCACTTGTTCTGTTCAGGGACACAAGCATGTCTCCCATAACATTGCTATGTCCCAGTGCACTGGACTACAATATAAATGTGCTGCATGAAGAAGTCTAAAAGGCTCTTTGCAGTTTCCCAGTTCCAATAAATTTACAAATTGTTATTTCAGCAAAATGGCACTCACTTGAATATGTTAAGGCTACATCTATATGCAAAATTCTTCACTGCCAGGACATTATGAACAGGATATAATTGGAACTATTTGAGAAATGCCCTCATAAGCCTTTAGACAGACACCTTACAAGACTCTAAATCACTAGGAGAAGCAACAATATTTGTGTGTATAACTGTGAGAAATGAAGTAACATTTTTTTAAAAAAGTACTGAATAAAGATAAACTGTTCATTTGGAATATGCTAATTATACTATTTCTGCAATTAGGAATATTGAATTATAATTGTCAAAGAACCCAAACTTCCCAATAATTTAGACAAACATTTAGATCATTCTTTAAATGCCTTTAGTCTTGCATGTGCTTATACACCTTCCTGTTCTCAGTGACATGTTAACAAAGATTATTATTAAGCCATCAAGGAGAAAGTAGAATGTTAAGGCCGTTTTGTTTTTTATTCAAAGATCCTAATTTTTCCACAGAATCTAAACACTAAAATCTGAAACTGCTCCTGAGGCAGGCACAAGCACTAAAATCATGTGCCAAATGAGGAATAACATTGATTAAAAGGATGAAATTACTTGCAATATGGGTAGATGATAATCCTTATGGAGATTATCTCTTTTTAATACCAATCTGTTTCCTATTCAGGACTTTTTGATCATTCAAATTCAGGTTTGAATGGTCAAAAGGATTTTGTTCATAATATATTAGGCTATTTAAAGTGTGTTTGTCACAGTTGCTTACATTTTCCCCTGACATGGACTGTTAGCCATTGCTCGAAGCAAATCTCACTCTTTTTCATGCTTCAAATATTGGTAGGAATTTCTGTATTAGTACTTTAAAATTTTTTCTGCATTAAGTTCCATATGAAATCCTTTCAACCTACTCTATTTTAGTAGAGGGAAGCATTTTAGAAATACCAAAGGTGGATGCAATTAAACATCCTAAGAGAAATAAAACTTTAGTCAAATTAGTCCTCAAGTGTATCTGTTAGTGGACATGCTGGTTGATGAACACACCTTTTCTGTGTTGGCAAACTGATGACAAAAGCTGTAGGAGTACAATTACTGTAATCTACAGCTTCAGGTTTCTAGAGGAGTAACGCTAAAGATCAGCAAGATATTGAAAAGCTATTTGGTTGATACTGTTACACAATGATGTAAACTGAAGTTAACCACAGTTTCAAGACCTAATCAAAGAATAAGTGGTTCCAGTCTCACTGGAATGTGCTATCCAGACTTTGGCCTTGCTTCTACCTTTTAGTAATCAATCAGCGTATCTGTCATAACTTGGCAAGAAACTCAGAACGCTGTGTATTGCTGAACTATATCTTACATTTCCTGTTGTGAAGACTGTATCTTCTATTCTGAGGAAGTCTTTCAAGCAATTGCTAATTTTTAAACGTAGCCCCTGTGAAGATAATTTTTGTTTTAAAGACCTAAAATTTCAAGCAAAAGTAAAGCATGAAGGTGTAAGTAACTGCCCTCTGTTTTCAAGTACTGTACAAAAGTATTGTCGTTACAAGATGAGTTAAAAATTATCAGCTGGGTGCAGTTGGTATACTTTATTTCTATAGAGCTGACAGGCACTGATAAAGCAGGATACATGCTTACATATGGTAAATATTAAGGATAGTGACGTTAAATATTGGGTATGAGTAGACAATATACAGTCAGGTTCTTCAACAGTTTTCAGATCTTAGTGAAGACAATTCTTTCCTTAAACCACATTTATATGAATGTTCTTGGAAGGACATTGAAATACATTTACTTGAAAAGTCACGTTTTGTTACTGTTATTGTTCTTGTGATAGGATCAAAATAGCTGCACTAAACTCAGGGGAGATACTTCAATTTACAGCAATTGAGGATGTGGTCCATTTGTTCCAGTCTTTTGCAAGCTATTTGGATTCATCCTTCCTAATTGCTTTCAGATCTGTGGAACCACACAGTCTCTTAATGGCTGTGTTTGTTCAGCATAACATACATGAGACTTTTTTAGACCTAGAATCATAGAATCATTTAGGTTGGAACAGACCTTTAAGATCATGGAGTCCAACCATAAATCTAACACTGCCAAATCCACCACTACGCCATGTCCTTAAGTGTCACATCTGCATATCTTTTAGATACCTCCAGGGATGGTGACTCAACCACTTCCTCGGGCAGCCTATTCCAGTGCCTGATAAGCTGTTCAGTGAAGAAATTTTTCCTAATGTCCAATCTAAACCTCCTCTGGTGCAACTTGAGACTGTTTCCTCTTGTCCTCTGCTCATTTGTTGCTGTGTCTCTGTATTTATATTTGCTGTTAATTATTTTATTTTTGTCCACCTATGCAAAGTGAAATCTAAGAACATAAAAACTGTTGATCCACTTCCTACACCCTCTTTCTGTTGATTGGACACATAAAAGCATTCAAGAACATCCAGGAACTTATCACTCTTTCTCGTTGTAATAACATGTAAATTTGCAGTGAGTGAATGGAGAAATAGTCTTCTGCCCAACTTCTGGGAGTGTTTGCAGTAAGAAACTACAGCAGTGGACCTCTTCCCAGGAATTAATCTAAAAAAAATTACCCACATACCAAATAATTTAACAAATACAGGAAATGGTCAGCGGAAATTCTTATGAACCATTAGGTCAAATCCAGTTCAGTCAGGTATATTTCAACAGTGATATTCAGTTCCAGGAGACAGGAATCTACATTATTAAAATTTTTACCATGGCTATGTCTAAAGGGAATGTATAAGAAAACAGCTCTTCATCAACCTGTAGACTATTTTCAAAAGAATGAATTATGAACACAAAAGTAAAATCACTGTATATTTAATTGTTGTTGCTGTTTTTTTCTTGCTTATTATAAAGGCATAAAATCCTTATGTTACCACTGTTTGTAGTATTGTCTTCTGGTGATGTTAACCATAGCTTATACGAAGTTTTCTATATGTGTTATAAAGCTATTCAAACCACACAGCTACTTCCAGAAAGAATTAGGAATTTACAGACCATCACCTTTATGCATGATGGTATTCCTTAACCTTGTAATTGTTGATGAATAATTGTTGAAAATACGGAACTTTTCGTAGCTGTTTCCAGCTGCATATGTGAGTCTGAATGAAAAATCAAACACTGAGAACAAGATTATAATTGTAATATATAACAAGAACTATTTCTAGATTATTCAGTTACTGTGTGCCTCTCTGTGAAAAAAGTTACTTGTAAACCTCTATAGTACATTTAACAATGAAACAAATAACTTGGTGATCATTATTAGCAAGAAACTATGACAAACTAGTCATTATAGTTCATTATTAATCTTATATCAGAGCTTAAAATCAGAAAATTAAAATTAAATAATGATTAAAAATATTTATTTATTTAAAGTTTGTATATCAAGTCTCCCACTTATAATGCTCTATCTGCAACAATATGTTTCTGCATAACCATTATATGCTGCAGCTAGTCCAAACCACTTGATGGACTGAAGGACAGAAAGCTGAGGAGAACTATGCAAATTAAGCTTGAGGTCACTTCTGTCTATATCTTAACTCAAGGGATGTCCAGTTAGGTTAGCTTATGTGGAGGATGGCCAGTGGATTCCATCTTGCAAAATGCAAAACCTTAAAATATTTATCACTTCAGTACTGCAGTTATGAAGAACATTATACAACCCTATGTATGTCTGGGGAAATGTACATTTTATTTGAATGTCTAGGGAGTAATTTAACTCATTAAAATTGTACCAAATATCCCATAAAAAACCTCAATGTGTTGTATGTACTAATTTATCTGTAGCTTCAGTAATGTTAATCTGCTTTCCAGATTAGTTCTCAATCCACTGAAGCTCGTGATTTTAAGACGCAAACCTAGCTGAATATGTGGTGCTATTGTCAGCTTTCATCTTATAGAGCATAAAATGACAAGACTCTGTTTTGCATTTGGATATGTACACATTGTTTAACATTTCTACAGAGTCTGTAAAGTTTGTGCACACTCTGCCTTTATTTGCTCTTTTGCAAAATACTCTAAAAATTTGTTCTTTCAGTATCCCATTTCATTCCATTATTAATCTTCAGAGGCAATAAGAAAATACTCATGTGGTACTGTGTTTGTTCTTAAAACAAACCAAGCAAGACTTTTTGTCTGTTTCCTGAGAAAATACTTGGGAGACATAAATATAATTATTTCTGTTTTCTTCTAGAAACCACCAATCACTCAAAAGAAATTCAGACTTACCAAACAATAGGGAATTATTGGATTACTTCAGACAGATTCCTTCCTGGTGTCATTTTATTTATCGTAATTAAGCTTAGCTGGGCTGTGCTGCCTTAAAGCAGTTTGCAAAATGACTAGAAGAAATGTATTATTTGATAAGTAGTCATTTACATAACAATATAAAACATCATATACAATGACTGGGCAATCAGTCTGTAAAAAACCACAGCATTCATTCAGCACAAAACTGTAAGTTTTGAATACAGCAAAAACTGCATGGGTACATCCAAGCGAGAGAACTAGGCTTTCAAAAGGATAAACTTACATTCCAGAAATGCATTTAATTTTGGCCAAATACATTTATAGCTTTAATATATATATAGCTTTAATATATTTATAGCTTTTAATGCTTTCCTTATGGAATCAAGTTTAGGAATTTCTACCTCAAAGATGAAGATTTCTGTGTTTTTTAGAGAACGGCCAGGAAAAAAAAAATATATTTTTGGCACAGCAAAAAAATCTTTCTAGAATTTGTATTTTTACATAGCAGGAATCTTTCAACAAAAAGAGCAAAAGGGGTATTTTAACAACAACAGCAACAAAAATATTAAACAGCAGAGACATTGTCTTTAGGTAATAAATTAAAATAGGCTTATAACGTCAGAGTACAGGTAATATTGGTACACAAATAACTATAAATTATATTTCCTATAGGATAATCAGTTATTTGTAGCAGGTAGATTTATTTAGATATATTTGGATACAGAAGCATATTACGTTTGTGAGTGGCAACTGATAAATCTTACTGGATACAGTAAGAAAGTCTAAGCTACCACTTTTCTTTCCATTGAAGATAGCAGTACAAAGTAGAAGGCTCTTCAGAGCAATTATGTACCTACAGTACTAAGCTTAGAATTTGTAAAGAAAGTTGTCTCTCTACAGGCATAAGGAGTTTTCTTTGACAAAGAAGTAGTCATTCACATTTCTATGAACTGCAAGGTCACAACAGTACTTTATTTTTCTATTATCATGTAGACAGTCTAATTCTATATGCCAAAAAAAAAAAAAAAAAAAAAGCTTTGAAAAAAGCTAAAATGCCGCACTTCCTTAACAGATAAGTGTTAGAAAAGTAGGTTTTCTTAACTTCCTTGGTTTTATGAAACATTATTCATTAATCAAAGGCAGCAGCTCCTCAACAAAACACCACAATATGAAAATCTCTGTTACATCAACATTATTAAAATTTAATATGAGTTTGATACAAGAGAATTTATTCTGTGAATGACTACACATATTATCAGGATTTTATGCAACAGAGGGAATTGTGATCTGTTTCTAGTGGTTTTGTGAAGTAGCCATATGTGCTCTGAAAAAAGGTAAGAATGAAAAGGTTCCACATCCATCCAATCTCAAAAACTTTCAAAAACATACATGAATGTCCTGGTCCTTAGTCCTGGTGGAAAAGCTGTTTATATAAAATGCTCTTTAGATATTTTAGCTAAAATGGAAGTTTCTCAGAAAAATAAAAACGTAGTAATATGACAGCAACTAAAATATATGAACATTCAGCATGCAAATCACAGCATAATGAATTTAGACATATAGTTATTAGCTATCTCAATTAAAAACCAAACAACTTAAAAATCCCTACCAATTAAATAAATAATTAATAAATTAACAATGAAAAATATGGTGGCTATAAATAATTCCCAAACAAATTAAATATTCTTTTAAAACCAGGAGCATATTGACACTAAGTCATGGACCAGAATCTGCCTTTAAACGTGAAACAATGGGTTATGTGGATGTGGATGATGTTTGGCTATGTATATCAGTACAGCCTTGGTGCATGACAAGCCACAGCATTGAAACACATGTAAATTAATTCTGGAATTAAGATCAAGGTTGTCATTGTGTTACGTCAGACGTATGTAGTTCTGAGCATTGCTTCAGACTATATTTTAGTTATGGAAACAAAAAGGAATTTTTTGCAGATTGTCTACATCTCCACACTATAAGGGGGTACAACCCCCCCATTCATGTGCCTAAGTGAAGGCTTGCTGTCTTGCCCTGTCCTGGCCCCCATGGCTTCTGAGAAACATTTGAGAAAACAGCTTAAAGTTCTTCTGGAACTTGTTTTGCTTTTGGAAAATTCAGTCTAGATCAGAATATAATGGAATCTAGTCAGTGAGTTCAGAGTGCTTACAGCAGCAAACAAAAATAATTTAGACATTTCAGACACCAATCTGGATAGTATTCTAAACTCTACAATGCATGTGTTTTCTAATCTTTGAGCTACTCTCAACTATGACTCTCTGATGACAGGTCATCCCTTCACTTCTAACATTAATTTTAAAAGTTTTTGAATGTACACTTTTCACAGAAAGAGAGGCAGAAGAATTTGGTTTTAGAATTTGCTTTAACGCGAAAATTTGGTAAGCATATAAATACAAAAATTCCAGATGACACATACAATAGTCTCAGAAATGCCAATTAATTTCCTATTGATAACTTTTATATTTGTTTTTATGAATATTTTTGCAGTATTCAAAAAATTTCAATTTATTTTTTCTGAAAAAGAAAACCCAAATCAACAACTATATAAATCAGCATAGGTTTAGTTCCAAGAATTGCTTTTATTTATAGACTAGAGGTTCCCAGCTGCATATGAAATTTCTGTTAGTACTGTACTTAGTGTTAGGATCATACCAATTACAAAAGATGGAGAAAGATTGACATGCTACAAGACATTGGCTAGATTTCAGATAGGAAGTGGGATCTGGGGTGTGTCTGCTAAGAAAGAACTACTGGAAAACTAAGTGTAGATGTATGTTTTTCATTTTTATTAGGAATTCCATGGGTGCAGATTTTAAAAATACTTAGGAAATAGTAACTATAAAGATAAATGAGATTTTGTGGGAGAGAAACACTTTAGTATAACACTTTTCTAATATTAGACATAAATAGCCTCCAGGGTGCAAAGACAGGCATGTAAGCATAATGTAAACATTTGTACAAAAATTATAAATGAAATTTCATGTTGCTCTTCTTTAATCTTACAATGATTTTCTTTGGAAGTCTGATGAATTAAGGGAGGTACCAATTCGTGATTCACATTATCTAAGGTAGCACACCAAGGAAAACATTTCTTCCGTTTGTAATTTGATGTATCAAGGGCTATTAAACAAAGATTCAAACTCTGGCTTGAGTTTCTGAGATAAACTGAAGACTTTCGAGGAAACTGGAAGGCTAAAGAGAAGAACTACCAAGGCAATCTTCTTTGTCAGGTGGTCTGGTTCTTATATCTTTTCATGACTTGCCACTACTAGGAATCTGCTCCTGGCCAAATATTGGGCCAGATGTACTTTTTGTCTGACTTAATCTTGCTATACAGTACCACCATTCTTATGCCATGTTTTCTCATGACTACCTCCTCCTTGTACAGGATATCAAATTACAAATTCAATAAAATTCAACATTTCTGACAACCCCTTGGCTGTTTTTATTTTCATCTTAGAAAGACAGAAGAAAAGGGTGAATCTTACAATATTCGTTAACATTTTAATTGAGTGTCTGTTTTGTTCACTTACTAACTTATTAAAACTAAGAAAACTTAATTTTTCTATGAACAAGCTTTTTTTCTAACTATTCTTTCTGAAAACTTGAGTATAGAGAGGATTGGATTTCTTAGAACTCAGAAACATGAGCTTCCCTGATTTACTAGGCAAACGTGCACAGTGTGTAATATGAGCTGTGGATGAGATTTCAGGGGCAGGAATGTGTTTGGTCACTTCAGCATCTGGGCTGGTGTTGAGAAGTCTGCCTGCTACTGTGTCCTAAATGAGATTGCTTGACTCACCACAGATGAATGGTGAAGGGAAATCCTCCTGCCTGTTTCTGCAGGGAAGTACAATTGTTCACTCTCTCCAAGGAATTCATTACACTTTCCAGGGGAAGATTTCCTCCAGTCTCTCATGCATGAAGGGCAGAATCTGATCCACAGAACACAGAGCTAGATGATGCTGGGAGAAAAACACTTGGTTGTTTTGGTTCCGTTCGCCCACTGCCCCCTCTTCCCCTAACTCCAGTAAGTATTAAAATTGCAACTAAACACAGAAATACTTCCCATTCACCTCAATTGGCTGCTAATATTGAAACATAAGAATGACAGAGATCAAAACCTGTTTGTTCTCTTCCCCCCGCTACCTCCCTACAGCACAGGTTGAGATAAGCTGTTATAAAGACAGCTAACAGCAATTCCAAAATACAAGTGTGCACATATTAAGCCAAAAGTGCAGAGACTAATGATGCAAATGTGAAAAAAAAAAAAATATTCTAGTCCTTCTAGTTGCCAGATGCTAATTAGAAGGAAGCTGTGATGAAAACAAGGAGGACATCAATAACTGCAGCAGGTTTTTCAATTGTGGCTTCCACCTAGGAATGAGCTAGGACTCTGTGGGGACAGTGCAATCACTTCATGGGGATTTTGTTAGTGGATTAGGACATACGCTTACTTTTTTATAAATATGAGCAAAGGCATATCTGTAACATGAACACTAAGTGGGTTGGGAGATCTCAGCTATACACTACGTACCAGTGCAACCACAGTGCATACATCTCAGCTTATGCTGAGCTATATATTTCTTAGAAAAGCTTTTTTTTTTTTGAAGAAACAAAACCCAACAAAACCCCAAACCCCTCAACATTTAAATTAAAACTGGTGAATTTGGTGGTTTCCACATCAATCTGCCCTCAGAAACCATAAGGAAAATAAAATGCAAGTAATGTTTCTATAAGCTGAAATATAATATCTAATATGTAACAGTTGAAGAAAAAGATGTTGATGAGTTAAATTTATCATTTCTTCATAGCATTTAGCTAGTTCACTATTCCATACAAATGACAAGTTGCTCCAGGAGCATCAGGGATAATTAAGTTTAATTTCTTATGATATTGTCTTTTACACTTAGATTCTCAATGCCTGATAGGATTTGAGATCTCACAGAATACTCATGCTCAGTAGCTTTTACTCTCCTTCAACTCTGAGTCTGGCATTCCTAAACTGGCAGAAACCAGTCAATAGGTTCAAAATTAAAGGCAAGACAGACATACTCAGAGTTGCATACACCACTTAAGAAACTGACCTTAAAAAGAAAGGAGTTTGAAGAAAGGGCTGGGCCTAAACAATTTATTTTTGAAAAACAAAGATTAAACAACCAAAATGTATTGCAACTGTTAGGTAAAAAACAAAACAAAACAAAACAACACAAAAAAAACCAAACAGGAAGAAACAGCTGAAAGACAAAATATCATCCACACTTTTTAAAAAAGGAAGTTTTAAGTTATTTTGCTCCAGATAGCTTTATTTTTAAAACATCCTTCCTTATTACTTGTCTTTAATAGCTAATACTGTAAAAAATAGAGAAATGTGTTTTGATTCCTTTCATATAAAGTATTATGTTCAGACAAGTCTTCTTCTATTTTTTCAAAAACCCTAGTAAGCCAAGACTATCAGCTATTCACAGAGCTTTGCTTTTCACATGACACTTGCTGACCAGCATCTACATGATCTTGTGGAAAAAAGAATAAACCTCAGTAAGAGAGTTTCTGAAGCAACCTGTCTCAAAGGAGGATTTGACGTTTTTGTTGAGGGGAGGAGGGAGCTTAGCCCTTACTGATCTTGATTAGACATTGGGGTGATTTGCTAATCTGTCTTTAAAGATGCAATTTATTGAATTAATTATAATTACCATTATGATATTTGTTTTCTAAAAATGTATTACTGATTTTTAGTAGAAAATAAGATCACATACAGCTTTCATCTTGAAGGGTTTCCGCTTCCCTTTTTGCAGAATAAATATTCTATTCATCCCTTGCTGATGCTTTCTTCCTCTTTCCATTCTTGATATTTTCATTGGCAATATTTGGTTCTAGCATGGTATTTTAAAATAGAGTATATTTCTCTAAATTTAGCTTAGTAAGACTTTTTTTCTTCTCTCTCATATTTCCTACTTTTCTTGGTCTGACTACCATGATTGTTCAGAGCTTCCCAGCTGCTAGTCCTTCTGGAAATGGCAAAACTGACAATGATAAAGACTGTTTTCACAGCTTTTTTTCAAGACCATATGTTTAACTTGAGCAGACCAGGATAAGCATAACAGTAGGCTTTGAGTTTATGTAATATTTGATTGTTCTTCAGAGAGGACTAATCTCAAAGTATAAGGGACAAAATAAATAAAACATACCGGAGTAAATAATAGCATCATATCCATTTTTTTTTTTCTCATTATGAGAATGACACCATTGAAAGATTTGAAGGCAATAGAAACTTAAGATAAATAGAAACAAACTTTGTTTTATTCCCATACTCATTTATAAAAACAACAATTCCAATTAGTGTTTCTATGTAAACATAAATGTTTAAGTTGCTAGGAACCACTCTGCTGAGCTAATTAGATAAGTGTGGAATTTAGTCTTTTGAACAGGAGTTTATACTGATAAAACAATCCAGATTCAGAACAAAATGAACATTGGCACACAGTGCAGCTCAGCATTGCTTGTAAAATCCTATTTTTTTTTAAATATAGCTTATCATTAACTGTTTTACTTAATTAGATTTCTCTAAAGGACAAAGGATCAAGGAGACTAGAAAAGGAAAATGCACCATGATATGCAAGTGAGGAAAAAAAAAAAAATCAAGTGACTTGAGAGGAGAGGATAATGAAAGGATACCTGACAGATGGTCAAGCAGTGACCACGAAATGTTGGAATTCGAGAT
>NW_010330060.1:0-8799 GCF_000700745.2 Antrostomus carolinensis
TGCCACCCTCCCGCCCACCCGGGACCCCCGGGCCCAGAGCTGACCTTTCTCGTGCTGCAGCCACTTGCGATCCAGGTAGTACCGGTAGCAGCTCTCGAACTCCCGCGGGCTGTAGTTGGGAACTGGGATGGGGACGAAGGGGTCCAGCGCATCGAATCCCTCCTGGCAGGGGAGCAGAGGGTGAAGGGGGGGCTGCCTGCGCCCCAGCACCACCCGACCCCGCTGTGGGAGGTGTCTGGGATGGGCACAGCTCAAGCAGAGCTGAGTCCAAGGAGAATAAAGAGCAGAACCTGCGACCCTGCACGCAACACGGTTCCCAACCCAGGATTTCTGTTTGTTTCCCAGTGTAAAGGGGAAAAATGAAAAAAAAAGAGGCCAAGACTCACCTTTCCCAGCAACTCCTGGGGCAAATAGGCCGAAGTGGGTTTGAAGAGAGAGCCAGTCTGGCTGAGGGTTGTCACAATAGCCCCTCCGGTCTACGGGAAAGGCAGGGCAGAAACCCCTTCAGTTCCTGATACGGTCTTTGTGAAATAGCTACGGACTGATTCCATAGATAGTTCTTTGATCTTACAGTTACTTCCATTCCAAAGTTCTCTAGAACTCACTAAAATCACAGAATCGTAGTGGTTGGAAAAGACCTTTAAGATCACCGAGTCCAACCATAAACCCAACACTGCCAATTCCACCTCTAACCCATGTCCCTCAGCATCTCGTCTACCCATCTTTTAAATCCCACCAGGGAAGGTGACTCCACCACCTCCCTGGGCAGCCTGTTCCAATGCTTCACCACCCTTTGGGTGGAGAAGTTTTTCCTCAGATCCAATCTAAACCTCCCTTGGCGCCAACTTGAGGCCATTTCCTCTCATTCTATCACTTGTCACCTGGGAGAAGAGACCGACTCCCACCTCTCTGCACCCTCCTTTCAGGGAGTTGTAAAATCTTCCTGATTAGGTTAACCCTGGCTACTCCAAGGTACACACACAGCACAGGGAATGCAGAGCTGGTTTCCAGCACTGGCATTTAAATGTGTCATTCTTGCCCAGAAATGTGACAACTGAAATACTTTAAAAAGGACTTTTCTGTATATTTTTAACTCTGGTCAGAGATATTAGCAGCCAGGGGACTGGAAAAGAAGCAGAAGGAGTTGACCTCCTGTAGCAAAAAGTTTAATAGGTTTGGGTTTTTTTTAGGAACTGAAAGTTCTCATTAGTTCAAAAAAATCATAAAGTGTCGTTAAGGGTTATTAAACATCTCTAGCTCGGGAAGCCCCAGTTGTAAACTGGAGTCTGGCACACTAATCAATAAAAGCATTGATATAGATTTGACCTGATCGTATTCTCTTGATGTCAGAAACACTGATGTGCTATTAACCCTCAACAGTTGCATTGTGCTCACACTCTCCACTGAAGGAACTGTCACATTAGATTTGTAGCTTTACGCTTATCAGCGCGTAGCTTTAATTGCTGAGAATAACACACCCAAAGGTCCAGACCAAACTCACCCAGTCGTTCATCATCATCTTCCTTAGATTGTACACGAGTGTCAGCTCCTCTGGAGATACCTGATGAAGATTTGTCTGTGTCACTTTTTCTGCCAGCAGTTTCTATCTGAGACATAAATTCCCCTCCTCTACTTTAAGTTCGACTGGAAGAATCATTCACATCATTTAGGTGCATTTTTTTCTCCTCTGACTTAGTGCTGTAGCATGCACCCTGAGCGATGTTACGCAGAGAAATACCTGGACCTTTCCTCCTGTGACAAGACATACATGTGCTTTTTTCTTACCGAGAGAAATCTCTTCAGTAAAAATGGTCTAAACACAGTATGAATTTCACAGGTCCCTCCAAGCTACCAAAGCCAAACGTATGCTTTTCACGGATTACTATAGAAATTAAAAATTAACAAAGCACTCTCCCCTGCTCTCCCTTGCAGTAGCAATGCAGAAGCATCATCAGAGCAGATCACTTCTTACGGGGCTTTTGTCTTCCTTCTTTAACGTAGTCCTCCCCCAGAGCGCGTTGACACCGTCCACTGCCACAAGAAGTCGGAATGAGCCAAGATGACATTGCTGCTTTATCTCCTTCAGCACAACCCCTACAGCATCGCTGGCATTTCTCACGCGAGCTAAACCCTTGAAGTAGGAAAAAGCACATAGCTCAGGCTCGTTTTCTTGTTCATATATAATGCCAGCAACTTTGGGTGCTGCCTGCCCTTTCTAAGGGAGAAGGAAAAACAAACAATGGTCAACAGTCCATCCGTTCCTTTCAGAGGAGAAATCTGGTCTGAGGTACTGAGAAACAAACAAGTAGGAACTTTCAAATTCTAATTTTTGCTTCTACCCAAGTTCTCTGTACAGCCTCCTGTACAGATCCATCACACCTTCCACAGTGTTTTTTGTAGCCACCTTGTTGACAGGGAAATGCTTTCTGTTTCCCAGAGCCACTATTTGTAAGAACTTTAGAAGCAACTTGTTCTACATACACAATGATGGGATCTTCTAAAAGGTGAGACAAAACCAGAAGCACTTGTTGTTCCTTACCTGCTCCACCACTTCACCCAATGGTCTGCCCTCCTCTGTGCTTTCTCGTTTGCCCCACACGTATTTTTTTTGTGTTTTTATCTGCAGTAAGAGAACTATGATTAAACTGGGAACGAAGCAGTGCAAAGGCACCTTGGCAAGTCCAGATGACAAGCTTCCTGGCTCTTTACCAGCGATAATGTCTAGTACAGAATGTGGGAGAAGCATTCAGTGCAAATAGCCATTCCCATAGGGGGGGATTTAAAGTGCTTCTTTTTCTAAAAAACTTGAATTCCAGGGAAGGGTAGGGGCTGTGGGCTTGCACGCAATACGAGTGCATGCATTAATACATGAAGCATTTCTCAAATATGAGCAAATCTAGAATTTGCATCAAGGTGCTCAATGACAGGAAGCACGTGTGCACGCAGTCCCTGAGAGATGATCCTGTGGGTAGTTCTCAGCTCCTAACCAAAACAATGTGACAGGCTCTACAAACCTCTTTCAGGAAGTGCTCGTTTGAGGTTTTGAAGTTCTTGAGCCAGAAAGATGCTTGCAAAGGCTGATCAAGCCGTTCTTTGTTATAAGAAGACTGCATAAGCTCCCTGCAGTTTTTCACCCAGAGATGAGCTGTAAGCAAAAGAAAACAGTTGTTTGGGTTTTTTTGATTGCATGAGTTGGGTGGTGGGGTGCGTGTTTGTATCTCTTATTCTGCTACGCCGGTAAGAACAGTCTGCTGTCCTTAATGGACAAGACTCTCCCTTTAGAAGAGAGGAGGTCACCCAGACCCACACACAGTATGTCTCCTGTCATAACAGCGAGGAAAAAAAGACTGACTATAAGCACGCGAGAGCATGTGAAAATAACCAATTATATTCTACTTCTATTTGTGGGGGTTTGTGCTTTATAAGCTTTCTCCACTGTGACAAAAACAAAGATAATTTGCTGTGGCAAAACCCAAGGATAATTTCCTGCAGCCTACCCTACTCGTTTCACTTGAAGGAGCACCTTCCACATCAGCAAGTGTATTTGATGTAGTAACACAGACAGCGTCAGTGTTCTTACCATCTGGGATGTGCAGCACCAGCCAGCCTTGCCTTGCGCAGTAGTGAACCACATGACACAGAGTCATGGTCTTCCCTGTTCCTTTCTCACCATCTCCAACATGGACTGTCAAGGAAAGTCTCAAAAAAAAACCCACTTCAATTTATACTTGACTGTAATTCATTTGTAAAAGGAAGGCATCAAGGAAGTTCAAAGTAAAAGCAGGGATGGCATTCCATCATCCTGTTGTTCAGCAGCAAGCCTAGCCTTAAGAGTTCCTTCTCTGTATCCTCCCACCCCACTGTATCAGAGCTGATGATTCGCATTCCCTTAGTTCTGCTGATAGCCCTGGTTGTGGATCTGTGCCATAAGCCAAACCTGGCTTAAAATAAAAGTACACCAGGTTCATGAACTCCCCAGACTAGCTTTGCTGACAACAGACACGTGGTAGAACCACCTCCTGAAGACTCAACCACAATGGTCAGCACAGGATCAAAACATTATCCTCATCTGTGTAAACTCACCTGCTTATATTTAATTTGCATTCTACCATCAAGTAAGTGATAAAAGATACAGATCACATATCTGACGGCCGGGTGTGCAAAGTTGGAGCTTTTCAGGTAAGTGAAAAGTTCTAGAGCTGGTTTTCGCACCATCAGACAGGCTTCATTGAAGGTCTTAATCTGAGAAAAGGAACAGAAGGTGAACAAGAAGCCGGGTGGTGGCACACTGCCGCTGTTCTGACAGGACTCCATCTCTGATGGGTGCTGTGCAGGGCCTGAGTGTCCACTGTTCCCCCCTCATCTCCCAGGCCAGTCAAATCATCGTGGAAGTTTATCAAGTTGGTCAAGCGTGACTTCCCCTTGGTGAAGGTGTGCTGACTGTCCCTGATGACTTTCTTGTCCTTTGTGCACCTGGAAATGGTTTCCAGGATTAGCTGTTCCATCCCCTTCCCAGAGATGGAGGTGAGGCCCACCGGCCTGTCCATGAATCAGAATTCACACCCTAGAATTACTAACTCACAGATAAGAAATCTGTTCCTAAACTCAAGCAGCCAGTCTACATTAGCTGCTTACGAAGCCTGATCCAGTCACAGCATGATCTGTCTCACAATAGAAATCAAGTAGATTTTTTTGTTGCTGATAGAAACTTATTTGATGAGACAGCCTTTTTCATACAGAAACATAACTGTGGAAAATATTTCTGTAATTTATTATCTACTCAGAAGTTAAAGAGATAAAAAAAATATCAGATAGAATGTTGACAAAGGTGGAATCCTTGCACCCTTCTGCCACTATTCTGGTTAGGTTGACTGATATATTTTTGAAGTAGAAAATAACGGTAAAGACCAGGAATAATTGCATTCTTGCAGCACATCTCTCTCTCTAATTCCAACAGGAAAGCATTGCCGTTACGCGATGGATCTGGTTCTTCCCACATAGCAGTCCACTCCCTACAAATCTCACTCCAAGAAGGACATGGAGGTGCTGGAGTGTGTCCAGAAAAGAGCAACAGAGCCGGGGAAGGGTCCGGAGCACAAGTGTGCTGAGTTCCCTTGTGGCTGAGGGAACTGGGGGTGTTGAGCCTGGAGAAAAGGAGGCTGAGGGGAGACCTTCTGGCTCTGTCCAAGTCCCTGAAAGGGGGGTGCAGAGAGGTGGGAGTCGGTCTCTTCTCCCAGGTGACAAGTGATAGAACGAGAGGAAATGGCCTCAAGTTGGCACCAAGGGAGGTTTAGATTGGATCTGAGGAAAAACTTCTCCACCCAAAGGGTGGTGAAGCATTGGAACAGGCTGCCCAGGGAGGTGGTGGAGTCACCTTCCCTGTTGGGATTTAAAAGCCGGGTAGATGGGGTGCTCAGAGATATGGTTTAGCAGTGGACAGGTACAGTTGGACTCAATTATCTCAAAGGTCTTTTCCAACCAAACAATTCTATGTTTCTATGATCTGCTCTAAGACAAAAGTACCTGCTGCTGGAAGCGATAGGGTAGTCCGTGTGGAAACACAGCTTTCACCTCCTCGAGTGGAATGCTGTAATGCCGACCCTCATGGTGCTCTGTGTGGTTGGCCTGGGAAGGGAAAATGCAAACTGTAACACTCAGGGAAGTCTGACACCTTTATTCTGGATACAGAAGGCCTGTGACAATGGAACAGGGAGGGAACACTCACTCGAAGCAAGTATCTTCTTACCAAGAGTTGGAAGAACTAGTGTATTAAAGTAAAACAGGAATTGTAGTGTCAGAACACTACTGGCAGGTGCTTAGGAGGAGTCTAAAGAAAGACGAGCCTACCTGGCAATAAATAAAGGGATTTCTTAAGCTTGTATATAACCCATTATGTTTTGTGAGCACTGGCGGCTCTATGCTTCATGAATTTATCGAATCTTTTATTGGTCCCTTTGTACTTCTGGTCACCACAATATTGTAACAATAATATGATCCCTTTTGAATCTGAGTTGATCAGATATAATCCCCCTTTTTGAATCCGATAGATTAAAATTGACTTTCTTCAAGTCTGCAACAAAATTGTGTTTCTGGTTAGTTCTTTGCTGTCTCTCAAGAGTAATTCCTAACACACCCTTTGCCTTTTTAACTAGTACTATAAGGTTGCTTGAGAACTCTGTTTTTTGAGGCATTAACTTTAAGTCCCTTGTTGTCAGTGATCAGTATTATTCCTCCAGCGCACTAGCATCATTCTGCATTTATCTAGAGCGACTGCTGTAAGATTTCCGACTGTGCAGTCTAAGAAGCAGTTGTTACTGGTATCTGAAAATTTAATACCCATTTCATCCTTGTTTTTTTCCCCTTCCATTTTCCTACCATGCAATACTTGCAAAGCACTTATTTACTCTTGGTCTAATCAGGTTTTGTGTCTTGTGTAATTAGGACAGTGTATAAACTATTCTGCAGCACTTCCTGTGTGACGTTTAGCAACTTTTGTGCCAAGCTTTGAAGCTTATATCATGTCCTGCTCTGCACTTTCCATGGATTGAAAGTAAAAGAGTCCTCCTCTATATTCTTGCACGTGCCAATCTCTTGCTTCCATTTTGGTTGAGGTGGAATCAGAATATAACAACTTCCTTGTTTTCTTTATTTTGCATAATAATGATCCAGGAAAAGTAGTTTTAGTTACTATTCAGAAAGAAAAAGAAGCAGTCATTACTTCTGCCAGCTTTAGAAGATTTGGGGGCTAATCCACTTTCCTTCTACAGGACTTTCCTTTCCTTATTAGCTTTGATGTAGACCCAGGGCTTAATTTACTGAGGCTCAGAACAGATGAGGCAATACTGGTGTGGGCTCAGTCACTCACCTGTGCAGTCTGGCTGACAAACAGTTTGACCAGGATGAATAGACACAGAAAAAAAGGTTGTGATGAGTCCTGCTGTCCTGACCTGGCTGCCTCTGTATTCCTCACATGAAACCATGTGAGCAGCTGTACCTACAGGTTTGATTACTTCCTGCTTTTGCCAGGAATATTTTGCTTTTCCCAGTTCCTTGCTGGACTCTTCATGTGCAACCGCTACAGCTCTTGCAGATCCAGGAATTCTCTACTCCAAGGATTCTCGCTATGTGTTAGTCTCCCTCCCTTTCTTCAGACCAGATTTTCAGTCTTACAGCATGAAACATGCCTGTTCTCTTATCTTCTGCCCCCTCCTTCACTCTGAAAAGCCCATGGTACCTACACCCCTATTCCATACCTTACTGAGGTATGGTCATCCTGCACTGTATGGCGTGCCTTGGAGCTGCAGGTACCCACAGGTTTGCCAAACTTGATATGAAGAAACCATTTGCTAACTTCAGCAAACTGCTCTCTAAGCTGCTTGAGTTACCAGTCTGTGTTTACCAGTCAGTAAATCTTAGCAACAGGAAGAAATTTAAAAACAAAAACACCACACACTGGCTAATCAATAGCTCCTCTGCTGTAAGGAGATGTTACTTGGAGATATGCTAGAGAGGAGACATGCTTCAGTCTTTTTCCATGCGGAGCTGTATTTCAAACTCTGGGCTGGATTCCCTAGAGTTTTCCTGCACATGCTGGACACAGACTAACAGCAGCAGTGTTTTTTCATGGCAGTGTATCTATGGACTCGAACAGAAGAGTAGTACTCCAGAGACCATTTTCATTCTCAGTTTCATCACTGACTTGCTGCATAACCTTGGGCAAATTCCTTCACTCTTTAGCTCCTACATCTGTAAAGTGGGTCAGTATCTTTATGTTTAGTCGCTCTGTGTTTTGCTAATGGAAAGGTATATAAAAGCTAAGTCTTATTAAAAATTTAGTTTTCATCGTCTTCTTAATCCATTTTTAATGCGACTTTACGGTGCACAAGTACAGGTGCAGTCAGAACTATTGGGTTTGCTGATGAATCGAGCCAGCGGAGCCTCACTGCCGCAATACACGATCTGCAATACAGCAAGTCTGAGGAACGCTGATCTATAAATTAATAAGCAATGGTGGTTGTCGCCAAACATCAGGCACGTGAAGTCAGAATGCCAAAGCCAGTTGCCTGGCAACGTAAATGGTAGGCATAGGACAGTGGGGACAATCCTTGCCATCTGGACTCTTCTGTGCAATCTATAGAGACACTCACGTCACGTGAGTAAGATCATCTGCATGCTGCTGTTTCCATAGAGACCCCAGAGGAATCAGTATTGAAAGACTCCAATTACAGAGGCAGCAGAAAAGCACCTCAAAGGCTTATTCCATTCATTTATTCCACTTCATTTTGTGCTTGAGACGGAGAGCGTGAGGCTGGAATTATGATGCTGGAGAGCTGTGTTCTGCTGAGGTCATCCGGGGTGCGTTTTTTATCTCCCTTCGTAGCCAATTTGGGGAGGTTAGTCAGGGAAGAATAACGCTGGAGTTGAAATTAATGGTATCTGACCATAAGCTAAGCCACATCTGAGCTTCTACAATACAGTCTATCTCATCTACGCAGCTATAGAGAAGGAATCAATACTTGTTCCCAGGAGCTTTCAGGCAGAGGACCAGCCCTGTCTTGTTTAAACCCAGGCAGGCGCACTGCACAACCATGACCTGTTTTATTTTGGACTGGGGATCATGATCTAGATGCCTATTATTAGGCCTGTGTACTCCCTTCCTTTATGTTTACTAGAACGACACAATCCCAGTAAGAACTCCTGGCTCCAGCATGTCCACAGACAGACTGATGGAATTCAGGCACTTGCTGCCTGACAATAACAATTGTGGCAGTAACTCACCGGGTCACTCTCGCTAGTATA
>NW_010330060.1:8826-13675 GCF_000700745.2 Antrostomus carolinensis
CCTGGCTGACAACGGAACTTAAGCAATCCTTGGCTGCTGTATGGAGAGCATAGCCATGGTCCAACTAAGGAAAGAAAAAGACAAACAGACAACAAACTTCTCAGCAAAGATTACCAGTAAAAAATCCAGGTAGTACTTCACTTTGTACTCTCATTGCATGCACATTACGATCAAGACAAGGTGGCACACAATACAGAATAGAATTCTCTGCAATTAGAATAAAAATTCATCATCAGAATGTAAATTCATAATGAAAAAAAAAACTCCCACATTTCACATTCAGACACCTGCTTTCAAAGCATTTCCATTCACTTAAGTCATCTACCACCTTAAGACACTGAGAGAGCCAAGCCCTGTACCTGGAAGAGTTACCTCTTTCAAGATTGCTTAAGAGCACAAGTACAGCCTTCAAGGTATTATTGCTGGGAAGAAGTTCCCACAATGTTTCTGCCTACACTGATGAACAGTAGCTAGAACCTTGAAAATTCCAGCTGTCTAGTAATCCATAATCGCCTCAATTATTGAGGGATTAGTGCACTGCTGCCCACTATTTGATATTTATAATTACATTCCCTGCACTGATTTTCCTAACTGTGTCCCTGCATACAGACTCTTTCATTAGAATACAGACGTGGCTGAGAAACTGAAACAGCCAGCTAAGCTGATTAATTCTTTTTTCCACAGACAGACCGCTGAAGCATGCCTGTAAAGCCTGGCCAAAATAGGCAAGAAAGTGAGTAGTAGAAGGACAAGCATTTTATTATGTTACGGTGAAAGAAAATATGAGCATTTGTCAATGAATAAAAAAAGCATTTAATACCAACAGAGGCTGTGACCAAAGCAAGCAAAACTGAGCGCCGCCCTCCGTATTACTGATTGGAACAGTTGCAGGCTCCACTCTAAACAGAGCAAGTAGTTTCCTATTTTGTCTGTCTGCAGAAATGAGAGTACCATAAACTCCAGTTTAGAGACAGGAACAGCTGTTTCAGTTCTCCGTGGCATGATGCAATTCTGCTGTCATCTGAGTTTTCCTCAGGGGGTCATTTGAAAGCTACAAGGGCTCAGAAGAAAGCGTAATGTCGGATTACCCCACATCCCCTGTTAAACACACAATGGACTCCTGAGTCAGCATTTCAGCACTCTTCTTTTAGGGAAGTAATTAAACCTGTCTGTAAGGAACACCAGATACCTAGAGAAGGAACTACTGCAATGTAAATATAGAAGATCGCTACACATTCACTTTTGTCATCACATTTTAACACCACCACCTCTTGTTCCCGCAATGTTCTTTTCCTCCTCCAATCCAAGCGATCAATGAGGATGTCCTATTTGCCTCTGTTTAGTTTTAAGTCCACAGAAGTGACTTAATTTACAGCCTAGAGCAAGGCACTGAGATGCTAATTTAATACATGAATAACTAGAGCAAGGAACTATTGTCACCTATTCACCTAGAAAATGTCAGCCTGAGGTCATTTCTAGCCTGGACTCACAGTCCCTCTCATTTTCTTTGAACATCCCACATTCCCTCCTCCTCAAATCTCAAGTGAAGGTCTTGGAGCTGTGAGCTTTGCTCACTTAAAAGAAAAGGCAAGCTTACTGCTCTGTGAACATCCCTTCTCTGGAGTACCATACAAATCCTCATCCCTGACCCGGGTAACAGTGAATGAGAATTAAGCAAGGATTAACTTCTTGCTCCGATCACATTCAGTTTTTATGCGTGTCTAGACTCAGCTCAAGACTTTTGTTGAATGATATTTAGTCAAACCAATATTAGCAATGCCACATTTTTAAAAGCACAGTCTAAGAAGATCAGCAGGAGTTGGATTCTCTGTGGTACAAAAGCCACTTCCTAATACGTTCTCTGAAGGGAGCAGAAGACAGCAGAATAAGACAGGATGCAAGTGTGAGAGGGTATGTATGTCCTGAAGTCCAGTCCTCCATTCATGCAGGCAAGTACACAGAGTTTCTGTTTTTCCATCAACACAACATATCTCATCTTTAAATTACTACGTCTCTTTCCTGGAAGGATACAGCTTTAGAACATCACTTCTCTGAGCCTTAGCATGATATCTTCCTCAAAATCACCACCTAGCCTTGTCGTGCTTTGGAACGTTTCCTCTGTGGACTGTTGCTTTCACAGAGCTGTAGAAGCAACTTCTAAGTACCTGGAGACATGAAGACCTTTCTATCTCTTGGAAGTGCTACAAAATCAAGACAAGCTCCTAGAGCAGTAAATACAATGCTACTCAGGGTTACCCTGATTTGAGAGACACAAATTTGCATTTTATGACTTACCTATGTGTTTCTGTTTACAAAATTAATGCACGAGTGCATCTTCATTTTTAACAGGCTACAGGAATACCTTTGAGTGACCTAGAATACCACTGCTAACACATTACATATTCTGATTTTATAGTAGCAACATGCCATTTGGTCCCTCCCCCTGAATGGAGGACAGTGACTTATCACCTTCACACAGAATGCCAGAAACACATACACACACCTTTCTGGCTCACTGGAGAGCTCTGTGTGGTAAATCCTACCATGCATGTAAAGTTCTCACACTTTCACATCATCTTTTAACACAGTTTACGCTTGTAGCGTAGAGTGGATTTTATAGCAAGTTTCAATCTGCCAAAGGACAGAGTAATCTAACTCAGATCCCTGAAATGGCAGCAAACTGTCACGTGGTACATGGAGATTAATCACAAAGTCATGTGCCATAAGGTGGAGCTGTTCCTACATGATTCCACATATCTTGGGCTCTAGAAAAGACTGTTTATTTCATAAAGGCTGCCATCATAAGTACCGTACTGTACAGCCAGAATCTCGTCTCTGGAAACAAGTAGTTATTCAGCCACCTTCTTTAATGGCTGCACATCACCAGGTACTAGTGAAAAAGCATTTAAAAGACAACAGCAAACAAAACCACTGAGATTCCTTACCATTAGGATGTTATTCCAGATATGCAACACTAATTCATTATGCTGTTTATAATATACAGAAGCTTTACCAATAACACAGTGCTGATTTGCTGTTGTGGCAGAGCTAATATTATTACACCCACACAAAGCACCTTCAGCAAAATTTAAGCCACCTTTGGCAAAATTATCTTCCCAGCAGCAACAGAGGATTTGTGAAAGGCTGGCGGTTCTGTTCTGTGCAAAGAGCTTCTTCCTTTGTACTTCCCAGCAGTGCAGAGCACGTAGATTCTCCGTTTTCTGAGAAACACTTGAACTGAAGATGTGGAATTTCAACATTCTGGACATTTCAGAATGCTAAACTTTAGTCTTCTGACAAGTGTCCTATTTAAGCCAACTATCCAGGTTTGCTTGCATGTCCTCTCTCTCCAGCCAACAGAGAGAAATGTAGGGGTAACACACACAACCGATCTCTCTTTCCTTTGCCCCTAAAGGGAGTTTACACAACCAGCTTATAGAAGACACCAAGTTTTTAGATGACAAATGCAAAAATAAGCTCACTTTTCACAGTTGTAAATTCTCATTGCAGGTCACAGGACAGCTGAAATATTGGAAGTAGCATCATGCTGTTCCAGGACTTACCTTTAAAGGATAGCAGACAAGTCCTTTCAGACTTCTCAGCATTTTTCTGCAGAGACAGAAGTGGATTTTTTAGGGTTTTTATTATGTTTAATATATCTTATGCTGGGAGAGAATAATTCCTGACCAAATTGCTTAAAGTCTAGGCACAAATAACTCAGACAAACTGTCAGAATGCTCTGCAGCCATACAGTTGACTCCTGGTAAGAAGCATCACTTTCCTGGTAAAAAAAAAATATTCTGTTAATTATGTTGCCTTTTTTCAGAGAGACATTTACAAAAAAACCTACTTTATATTTCATTCATCTAGTGAGGAGGAGAGATTCTTTTCTTAGGGAAGGGCATCTATTATGAGTGCAGCTGTTAGGAGATGTAAGAGCAAGGTCTATAGAGTGATTATTTTGAAGAAACTGGAAAAATGCAGAAACTGAAGGTGCTTCTGTGTTTCTGTCTTCATTCTAATCATATTTTAGAATCTACTGCTCAGCTGTCTTCGATTACAGCAGGAGAAACAACCCAAAAGAAAACACCTAAGCAATTCTGATGCATAAATAGAGGCAAAAAGGTAAGTTAGTTAAACCTGTCCTCTCTGCTGGCATTCAAAGCCTCGATACCACTTTCTTAAAAGAAAGTAATTACAACACCTAACAAAGATACTTTAAGAATTGTTGGTTGCAGTAAGTTACACAAAGCAAGATAATTACCTTGTAATTCCTTAGGAGGAACAGCTGTCTTGGTGGAATCGGTGGTTAACTGCAGTGTTAATGCTAAGCAAGACAAAGATGATTTACCTGTGTAGAATGGCATTTACAACTGTTACTGCATACAATGAGAAAATAACTCCACACTGAAGGACATTAATTTTGTATAGACGCTTCCCATTCTTCCATATAACAATCACTGCACAATACATATTTGAAAAACAAGCTCCAGTTTTGCTATTCCAAGGATAAGTGAAGGTAACAGCGGGTGGAGGCTGTTGTAGTCACTTTTACTTTGCCATGCTAACCTGTACAGTAGAAATGGAAGGAGAAACCCAGCTCCACATGAAGATGTATCCCATGTGTTTCAAGTCACAGGTTTAACAGTAACAAAAGCAGGGACGGGAAAGCTCTTTTCTCAAACACAACTAGTAAAATTAAGGAGTCACAAGAACCTCAAGATTTCTGTTTATTTTGGGCACCCTCAACATTGCAGCAAATTCTTGAATGACTACTTTAACACAAGTCGTAAGGGCTCTTCTCTGTGGTTTGCCTATCTGTGGGAGTGGAGCTTTATCATAGAATCCC
>NW_010330061.1:0-261 GCF_000700745.2 Antrostomus carolinensis
GTGGGAGGTGGGGGGCAGCCAGCCCTGCAGCGGGCAGATGGTGTTGGCACCATCACCGAGCAGCTCCACGCTGGCTGCCGGACTGCTCTCGCGTGTGTTAAAAATAAAACCCCAGCTCTTTGTTTAATAGCCCCCTCCCCATCTCCACCAAAGCCCAGATGGCTTCACCTCTCTGCACTGACACCGTGTGTGGCACAGATCCCCCGCAGCCCGGCTGGTCCCGGGGGCAAACACGGCCCATGCCACCATCACCGGGGGGGG
>NW_010330061.1:390-2900 GCF_000700745.2 Antrostomus carolinensis
CGTCCCCCCAGCCCCATGGCTGTGGTGGCAGTGGGGCAGGCAGGGACACCGTGGTCCTTCTCATCCCGGGGGGCTGTGGTGCGGGCGGGGGGCAGCCAACGCTCCCGCAAAGCACTTCCAGCGCTAAACCCAAAACTTTGATCTGCCAGTAGCTCCATCAATGTTTAATGCACCAAAGCCCTGGTAGGGTTTGGAAGATGAGCATTTTGAGGTCAAGTTGAAGTTTCGAATATTATGATATTCAAATAACTTTAATCCGCCTGACGCTTCCCCAGCCACGTATCTGGACTGCTAATGAGGGGCTGTCATCAGCCACAAAACAAACAAACCCTTTGCAGGTGCCTTCACACTGTCGGGGATGGTGAAGACCCAGGAGGTAAACGGCCACCATCCCTGCAGCCACATGGCCTCGGCTCCCCGAGGAGCGACATTGCTCCCTAATTCTTTTTTAAGTGCTGGTTTACACTTGCTGGAAGCGCTTACACAGCTGATGATGGCTTTCTGGGAAACTTCAGCCACCACCATCCCAGTGTGCAGTGCAGAGGGTGCGGCGGGTGCGATGATGCAGCGAGTGCAGTGGGTGCAGTGGGTGCAATGATGTGGTGGGTGCAGCAGGTACAGAGCTCCACAGGCATCAAGCCGCGGCCGAGCCCTGCCTGGCCTCAGCCAAAGCTCCTCATTCCTGATTTCTCCAGCCCCACACGGATCTGAGCCCGGGCAGCTCCTGCAGCCTGCACCAGGCTGCTCCCCAAACCCCCATCACACCCTCCTCCCCCATGCCAGTGCCAGCCCTGAGCTTTCCCATCCACCCACCCAGCACACGCAGGGAATATTTCATTTTCCTGTGCCCTCGGTGCAGCTCTCCTGACCCGCGTCGGCTGCTTTAGGAAATGGATTTCTCCCTGCCGCAAGCGTTGCCTCCGGTTAATTTAAACCCAGGTCAAGAGGATGGCGGCAGGGATGCTGGAGAGTGGGCACAGGGCTGGGAGGGAGCCCCTAAAAACTAAACCCAGTGTTAAAATGAACCCATACAGCTGCTTTGTGGGTTCTGAGGGTACAGACCTCCCCGATGCCTGGGATCAGCCCTGGTTGGGATCATCGCTGCAGTGAAAGCGATGGCTTGAGGGGTCCTGCAGAGCCTTGGGGTTGGTCACTGTCAGCTCCAGCACTGATGACTGTCCCCACACCCCACTGACAGCCACCCTGGCTTCACAGCAGCATGAGCCAGGCTTCTCCAGCCCGATCTATTAACATGCCCTTAGCGAGAGAGGAGTTCATTTTTGCCATTTAACGTTTCACGGATAATTAATTATTCTTCATCTTCCCAGCTAAAAAGGAAGAACAGGTAGAGGGGCTGTTCAAAGCGAAAAAAAGCAAACTGAAACCTGGGGAAATCGGTGAATTATTTGTAACATCAAAGGCGAGGGAGGATGTTCTGATTTAACGGAGCACCGCGCCACGTGGAGCCCTGGGCAGCGCGGTGGTGCTGAGACCGGCACACACTCGTTGCATTAGTGACCCGAGGCAGTGATGTGGGTGAGGGGCCTGGGGGGGAGCCCAGCCTTTGTCTGTGCTCCCCGGCTGCCTCCTCTCACCTCCCTGTCACCGTTATCTGCCGGTTCTGCCTTTGCACGATGCCGGGGTGTCCCTGTGACCTGGCTGGACACTGCAGTTGGGAGCAGCTGGAAATCCCCCCCAGCCTGATGTGGGCCCCCTGCATTCCCCAACGCTTCATCCATCACTGGGAGTGAGTGGCAAAATAAATAACGATATTTAACATTTTGTAATAACGACAATTAACTAGTAAATAATGCTTTTTACACCACCAAAGCCAGAGTAAATTAATTTCCCTAATGAGCTGTCAGGCAGCACAGGGCAGTGGCAGGAGCCCGCAGCCCCTGCCTGCGTTATCCCCCCCCACCAATACATCGCTGAGTGTTTCCAAACCCCAAATCACCCCAAAATTTTACAACCCTGCAAAATCCACCGCAGCTGGTGGGACACAGGGCTCTGCACCACATCCCGGCTGCTCCTGCGAGCCCTAAATCACACCTCTGGCCTGTTAAAAAAAAATAATGACAACAACAAAAGATGGCGACAAAATAGTTTATGGTTGTAATAAATTGTGCCAGAGGGGAAAAAAAAACCGGTTTGTTGTGAAGGAAATGAGGGTTTCCCATCGGCACGTGGATGGGAGTGTCATGGAGCCCTGTGTCCCACCACGGCCTGAGCCAGCAGTGACTGGTGGGGAGGGAAAGGGGGATTTATTGGGGTCAATATTCCATCACATTCATCCCGCCCACTCGCTCTGATCACCCCGGTGGTGCCATGGGGTCCCTGCTGATGTGGGGGGTGAAGGTGATGGGGCAATGGGGGTTCCCTGGGTGTGGGGTTGGGGGTCTGGTCCTGATGGTCCCTGTGTCATGGCCGGCATGAGTGGAGGGTGCTGGATGCCACGTGTCACGTGCCACGTGCCGTGTGCCATGTGCCGAGCTGGGATAAAAATACCA
>NW_010330062.1:0-203 GCF_000700745.2 Antrostomus carolinensis
CCCTGGGCTCCCCTGCCTGCACCCCGGCCCCCGCCGAGCCCCCTGAGGATGAGGAGATGGAGACGGCCGGTGGGGAGGGGGAGTCACCAGCCAGCCCCCCTGGAGATGGCCCCCACACCAGCCCAGCCCCAGAGCTGGGACCCTTCCCAGGCCTGCCTGAGGAGGAAGAGGAGGAGGAGGAAGAAGCACCGAGGCTGGAGAGG
>NW_010330063.1:0-425 GCF_000700745.2 Antrostomus carolinensis
ACTCAGGTTGTGATTGTCTTTCTTCTGGCGCTCTTTCGCCAGGGCTCGGCTCTCAGCATCTGCAACAGAGACCCACAATGTCACCCAGAGGGGACAAAGCTGCATCTCACCCCATGAACCTCCTGGGCAGGCACTGGAGCACCCCAGCACCCCCAGAGTCACCCTGCCCAACCGTGGGGACAGGGCAGCCCCAGCCAGCTCTGGCACTCACCGCCACCGCCAGCTCCCTGCCCGCTCTAGGGCTGGGGACGTACCTGTCAGCTCTCTCTTCTGGGTGAGGTCAGCAGGGCAGGAGCTGCTGGTGACACCTACAAGAGAGGCTGTCACCTGGGGGTCCCCGCTATAGACATTCATGTGACTGCTGGACATCGGCAGCTGAAAAGCAGAGGGACAGGCAGGGTTGCTCCATCCCGGGGCGGTGGGCC
>NW_010330063.1:477-1744 GCF_000700745.2 Antrostomus carolinensis
GTTAGCTCCATCCGGGGCCGTGGGACCGGGGTTCAAGCTCAGCTGCTTGGCCTCTGGGACGTGAGCGCGTAGCCCAGGCAGGTGTAATTGTCTTCCTGGGCCCTTCAAACAGCTATAATTAATCAGAGCAGCAAAGAAAACAGGACTTCAAAGGGCACAGCCCATCCCCTCCCACGGCCAGCGTCTAATATAGGGCAGATGAATCACATCTGAGAAGGGTTCGGCAGGATGAATCCCACTGGGAGGTACAAGCTGCCATACGGATCTGACCCAGGAGATGGTGCTGCTTCCAGCTGAGAAACCTCTCCCAGCACCAACATCCCCCTCCCTGTGCCGCAGTGGACACCAGGTCCCTCCCCGCACCCCTCTCCCATCTCTCTGGCTTTTTCTAAGGGCTCCCAACCACCACGGAAGAGGAAAAGAAGCTGAAGAACTGGCTCTTGTGGTTGCAAAAGGGAGATCTTGCTGCCTCCCAGCCCCAGGTCCCCAGGGCCACCCGCCCCAGGGACAAGCTGGGTTGGGCTGGCACCTGCATATCACTGCAGGGATGTAGCAGAAGGACATGTCCCCTCCATGCCACCTCCGTCCCCAGCAAGCACAGGGATGTGGGACCCCCAGGCCACCCTCCCTCCTGCAGCCCATGGGCTGATCTCTTCCTAACGCGCATCAGAGACTCACTGTGTTGGGCATGTGGACTTCAGGGTTCATATAGCCCAAAACGTCATCCAGGCGCATGATGTCATCGATGACCTCATCGAACTGAAAGGGAAAGACATAAGTTATCAATGGGTTTCATTGTCTTTTCCAGCACTTTTGCCTCCCCCAGCAGCTTGGTGGCACCTCCTCACCTCCCGCTCAGGGTTGGAGCCAATGTTGAGCATGGCCATGGGGCTGTTGGGTGCACTATTGCCAGCCGAGGAGGACATGACATGGCCAGGTCGGACACCGGGGGACGCGGCGGGGGGTGGCTTGGGAGAGTGGCTGGCGGGGCTGACGTGAGCAGCAAACTTGTTCCCATAGGTTTCAGAGAGATAAGCCTGAACCTTCTTGTCCCGTGACTTCTGCAGGTGGTACGTGGTGGGGTTCTCCAGGTAGGACTGGACCTGCAAGGAGACAAACCATCAGGGACCTCCAAGGGGGTCTCCTGCACCCCTTTGTCCCTGGGGTTGGGGGGGACATTGTACCTTGAGGACCTCTCCAGGCACGGGTGGTGGGGACTGGTAGTGGACGGGGGTGTTGATGGCTGGGGTGGAGGCCACCGGCATCC
>NW_010330063.1:1818-2138 GCF_000700745.2 Antrostomus carolinensis
CATCCGCAGACCGAGGCGGGACGCCATGGTGCACCGGGGGGGTGGGACACGCGTGACCACCGGACTTGGAGGTGACCCTGAAAGGAGGACATGATACATTAGGAACAATCTATTTCGCAGTAGGGAAACTGAGGCACAGGAGTGGGAGAAGACATCCTGGAGTAGCTGTACCAGCTGGTGACTAAGCCAAGGTGGTCACCCCAATGCTAGATGGATGGGTCTGCCCTCCTGCCGTGGCTCAGCATCATGTCACCGCTCTCCCTGGGGACAGCTGGGGCACCCGGGAGGGGGACAGAGAGGGCAGGGAGCAGCCGGGACCT
>NW_010330064.1:0-2537 GCF_000700745.2 Antrostomus carolinensis
GAGGTGCCCAGAGAGGGTAAAAAACGCGGAGCTGGGGCAGAGGGAGCACCCCAGAGCTCTGGCAGGGACACGTCCCTGCTGCCCCCACCATGCCCGTGCCCCCCAGGCGCCCGGCCCTGCAGCCCCAAGTTCTTCGGCCGTGACTCCATGGTCTGTGTCTGCAACGCCACGTACTGCGACACGCTGGACCCCCTGGTCCTCCTACGTCAAGTACGAGAGCAGCAAGGCCGGCAAGCGACTGGAGCGCAGCGAGGGGAGCTTCCAGCCCAGCCCACACACCCCAGGTACCCGCTGCGGCCGAGAAGGGCCAGACCCTGCCCATGACCTGCTGTCACACCAGCTTCCCTCCCTGCAGATCTCATCCTGACTGTGGACACAACGCAGCGGTACCAGAAGGTGAAGGGTTTTGGTGGCTCCCTCACCGATGCAGTTGCCATCAATATCCTTTCCCTGCCAGAAACAGCCCAGGATCACCTGCTTCGCTCGTATTTCTCTGAGGAAGGTGAGAACATTGGGGGAGGTGGGAGGGATGGTGATGTGGGACCCTGCAGACCTCTTCCCGGGAGCTGACGAGGCTTGGAGACCTCCCATCCCACTGCCACCTCTGCCTGTCCCACCCCGCTGTGCCTGGCAGGGCTGGAGTACAACCTCATCCGGCTCCCCATGGCCAGCTGCGACTTCTCCCTCCGTGCCTACACCTACGACGACGTTCCCTTTGACTACGAGCTCAACCACTTCAGCCTGCGAGATGAGGATACAAAGCTGAAGGCGAGTGGTGAGAGGGAGGAGGGCGGGATTTCAGGGGGGCACAGGGACTCAGGTCAGGTGGTCCCTGTTCTCTCTCCTGCAGATCCCCCTCCTGCACCGAGCCTTGGCCATGAGCAAGCGGCAGCTGTCACTGTACGCAAGTCCCTGGACCTCCCCTTCCTGGATGAAGACCAGCGAGTCCTTCGTGGGGAAGGGCACGTTGAAGGGGCAGGCAGGGGACAAGTACCACAAGACCTGGGCCAACTACTTTATCCGGTAAGGAGCACCTGGGCGAGGGGATGGGGACCTGGCAGGTACAGACAGGGGAGATACCCAGGGGATCTGCAGCGGTGGCCTTGGGAGACACCACGGCTCACCCTCTCCCTGCGCCCAGGTTCCTGGATGAATACGCCAAGTACAACCTGACCTTCTGGGCGGTGACGGCAGAGAACGAGCCCTCAGCTGGGCTGATCAACAACTACCCCTTCCAGTGCCTGGGCTTCACAGCCGAGCAGCAGCGGGACTTCATCGCACGGGACCTGGGCCCTGCACTGGCCAACAGCTCCCACCGCGATGTGCAGCTCATCATCCTGGACGACAACCGGCTCCACCTCCCGCACTGGGCCAAAGTGGTGAGTGCAGCCTGGAGTCTGCCAGCACG
The DNA here is from genome assembly GCF_000700745.2 of Antrostomus carolinensis. Lineage (NCBI taxonomy): Eukaryota > Metazoa > Chordata > Aves > Caprimulgiformes > Caprimulgidae > Antrostomus > Antrostomus carolinensis. The sequence goes on from NW_010330064.1 coordinate 1,409, forward strand.
GTGAGCTGGGCAGAGCCCCGGTCCTGCTGGCACAGCATGTCCCTGTGGAGGGCTCAGCTGCTCTATCCTGCAGCATTGAGGGCTGGGGTGCTGGCTCTCCACCCCGTGGGACTTAGCGGTGGCCGACTCTTCCTCCCTGCCAGGTCCTGGGGGATGAAGAAGCAGCTCGCTACGTCCACGGCATTGGCATCCACTGGTACCTGGATTTCATCGGTCCCATACAGGACACGGTGGTGCCCACTCATGAGCTCTTCCCTGACTACTTCATCCTGGCCACGGAGGCGTGTATTGGGGCCCACTTCTGGGAGAGGGATGTTATCCTGGGCTGCTGGGAGCGAGGCAACCAGTACAGCCACAGCATCCTGATGGTGAGCTCCCCTTGCCACCCCACTCCCGGGGAGAGCTACCAGCACACTGCCTCTCCCTTCCGCACCGCAGTCCTTGGGCTGTCCTGTTGCAGAACCTGAACCACTTCGTGGTTGGCTGGACCGACTGGAACCTGGCCCTGGACCTGGAGGGGGGCCCCAACTGGGTCAAGAACTATGTGGACAGCCCCATCATCGTGGATGCCAGTGAAGGCATCTTCTACAAGCAGCCCATGTTCTACCACATGGGGCACTTCAGGTGCGTTGGGGCCCCCCAACATGCTCTCAGCTATCCAGGCTTCAGCTCCATGGTTGCAGCAGCAAGCTTGTTGGGAAGGAAGATGGGTGGGTTTGTTGGGAGGAGAGCGGTGCTGGGGTCTGACTCCCTTCCTGGCGTTGCTTCTTGCTCTTGCTCGTGCAGCAAGTTCATCCCCGAGGGCTCCCAGCGCGTGGGGCTCGTTGCCTCCAGAGAGTCCAAGAAGACAGATCTGGAGTACACAGCTTTCCTGCGCCCCGACGGCGCTGTGGTGGTCGTGATTCTGAACCGGTGAGTGATGCGGCCAGCGAGCGCAGCACCCCATCTGTGTGTGGCTCATCCTGCTGGGCCTTGTGCACCACTGGTGCTTGGGAGCTGCTGCAGGTCTGACCCCACTGCTCCTCACCCCCCAGGTGCCCGCAGAACATCACCTTTGGGTTGGCCGATACGGTTGGCCTCATCACAGCTGTGGCTCCCGCCAACTCCATCCAGACCTCCCCGTGGCGGC
>NW_010330064.1:2651-2968 GCF_000700745.2 Antrostomus carolinensis
GCCACGGGGGAGCCAAGCACGCGGGCGAGCGGGAGGAGCGAGCCGGGCCGGGGTACGCTGTGTGTGGGCAGGAGGGCTGGGGGCACTGGTGCCCCTCAGGGTGGAAATCCCACAGGCTGTGAACGCTGCTTTCTGCTGCTCCGATACTAAACGCTGATGCTGCCTCTGAGTCTGTGTCTGGAAGAAAAACGTCCAGGTCCCTCCCCTGCTCCTGGGCACTGTGGCTGGGTGCCACCCGGGCACTGAGCCCACGGGAGTCCCAAGGGCAGAGCAGAGCAGCGCACCTGGAGCCCCCTTGTGGTGGGCGCGGCTCCCGT
>NW_010330064.1:3009-3347 GCF_000700745.2 Antrostomus carolinensis
CTGCTCTCCCCACCACAACCCACAGCGGGGCTTGTCACCACCAAGGAGATGCTGCAGGCACCAGTCTGCTCCCAGTTTCAAGCATGTGCTGCACGGCAGGAGCAGGAGCCAAGCCTGGGCAGGCAGCAGGAACTGGCAGGCAGCTTGGGATTTACCTTGCACACAGATGCTCTCGATCCTGGAGTGGGGACAGAGTGCCTGGAGAAGTGACTTGGTAGGAGCCCTGGGCAGGATTGTGGCCAAGCTTCAGCTTTCAGTGCTTGTTCTGCTGAGCTGGAGCTGTGCACAGTCTGGAATGGGGCTTGGGGGTGTGGTGGGTCACAGTCAGGGTATGGGGT
>NW_010330064.1:3414-3729 GCF_000700745.2 Antrostomus carolinensis
GATCAGGGTACACATGGGGTCTGGATGGGGCCAGGGCATCTGCAAGTTTCTCCTGGGGTTTTGCAGGGAGAGGGATGCCTTGTCAGGCTGCGGCAGCCCTGTGACGGGGCCCATGGTCCCCTGCAATGGGGTGTGCAGTCCCCTGGGATGGGACACGCCGTCCCCTGTGACGGGGTGTGCTGTCCCCTGCAGGGTTGCAGCAGCTGGGGCAGAGCAGTCCCCGCTGTGACAAGGAGGCTGAGGGTGTACCAGGGGCTCAGCCCTCGCCATGGAGCCAGGGCAGCTTGAGCAAGCGGGCCCGGGGCCAGGAGTGGG
>NW_010330064.1:3814-4967 GCF_000700745.2 Antrostomus carolinensis
GCAGGCACGCCCAGGAAGGAGGCAGGGAGCTCGCAGGGTGTGCTGAGCGCAGGATTAGGGTGGGGAAGCCGCGATTGCGGGCAGGGTGAGGACAGGAGACCGAGGCTGCTGGGCTGATCCAGGTCAGCCAGGTTGAGGCAGGCAGGATGCGACCTGGGGATGCTGTCAGGGCTGACAGCAGCGACGCTGCGTGGGCCGGGCACAGTTCAGCACAGGCTCTGTCAGTGCCCGGGGTGACAGGTAAGTATGTGACAGGGTAACTGAGGAGCTGACACGTCCCACGCTGCAATGGCACCGGGGCATCGTTCTGAGCCAGGAGCCCTGGGACACTGGGGACCTGCGCATGTCCTGGGAAGAGCTGGCTGTGCAGAGGAACAGGAGCATCCCAGTTCTGCCTGGAGGCTCTTTGTGTTGTCCACAAGAGGGAAATATTTCTCCAGGATCACAGCGACAGTGAGCCACGCTCCCAGCATCAGTGAGCCATGCTCCCAGCAGCCCGCTCCCAGTTCAGGACCGCTGCTCCTCCACCTGCTGCTTCTTTCCCAGGTTCTTACTTACCAGTTTCTTTTAACATTTTACCGGCCCTGGTAATAAAAGCTGATGTCCGGATGCTGAATCATCGCAGGATGTGTGTCCTCGTCCCTGTGCTTGGCTCAGAAGGACCAGCTGGCTCTGGGTTAACTGGAGAGGAGGCGAATCCTCACGTCCTTGAGTTTGGCTCATTAATTCTTGTGCAAAGAGTTGGCTCATTTTGGGACGCGCATCACTTGGTGGCTGTTGGGAGGACAGGGGACGCCCCAGCAGCTGAACTGGAACCTGTGAGCACCAGTAAGGGCTGCGTCTCCTCGTGCTCAGGGCTGGGGTGATGCCACATCAGGACTCTGCACACCCTGCTCCCACTTCTGCACCAATGGGTTTGGAGTTGTGATCCCTGTAAAGGCAGCTCAGCTCCCTGTCCCCAGGGTCCCCATCCCCACTGGCCTGGCTAAGGAACAGAATTCACCTCCCTGCTGTGGGGCAGCATGAGAAACTGTCTGCTGGGAGCAGCAGCAAGAAGTGGCTTTGGGAGGATTTGGAAGGGCTGTCTGCCACCACCCGTGCCACCCGCTCTGCCACCACCCATGCTACCCGCTCCGCCACTCCACACCAAGGC
>NW_010330064.1:5007-5975 GCF_000700745.2 Antrostomus carolinensis
ATCAGCCCATATTGATAAGGATGAGCTCTAATAGCTCCAACAGCCTCTGCAGTGTTTTTGCTCCTAGGAGCTGGGGGGACTGTTGGGCCCCGATCTGGCTGTGGGGCTGTGGCTGGGGGGGGGGCAGGCAGAGCCAAACCCCAAAACGGGGATGGAAAGGGCGTACGGGGCATTCTGGGTGGCTGGCAATGGGCCAGGAGGCAGCTGGTCACCATGGGGCAGCAAGGACTGATTTATTAACCTCTCCTCAAAATTGGGGCTTATTAGCCTGGGTGTAGCACCCAGCTGACACCTTAGTCACAGCTGGGGGTGGGAGAGCCAGGAGTTTCCTTCTGGGAATGGCTGTTTGTCCTGTGAGTGGGAACCGGGGGCTGCTCAGGCTCGTCTGCCCCTTTCCTGGTGGTAGCTGACCTGGTTACCTGGTGGCTTGTCCCCGTGTGCCTTGGCCCTGTGTGGCAGGCGGGGGCGTGAGGACGATGGCACGGCAGTGCTGGAGGGTAGGAGGAACTTTGATGAATTGATTTGCCCAGAGCTGCATCTGATATGCCAGAAAAGGAGAAAATTAGTCATGAAGTGCTGCTCCACCCAGAGAGGGAGAGCTAACGGAGTGGTTTAACCCTTGGAGGGAAGCTCTGAGCCCCCATGTTCCCCAAGTTCTTGGGCAGATGGAGCAGTGGCCAGGAGCTGGCCGCTCCCTGTCGCCATGGGCCACCTCTGCGGAGAGATATCAAGGGTGTCCCCACGGTGACGGGTGTGTGCGTGTCCATGGGAGCGGGCATGTCCTGGGCAATGTGACCAGGACCAGGCAGTGTCTGTGGGTTGGGGTGAGCTGGCCCAGTTCATCCCTGGCCCTTTGGACTGGGAGGGTTGCTTTTGGAGGAGCAGGGAGCGCTCCCGGCACAGTTTGTCACCAGGCACAGAGGAGCAGAGCTCTGCTCGTGGCACGGCTGGTGTCAGGGCAGCGGGTT
>NW_010330064.1:6039-6935 GCF_000700745.2 Antrostomus carolinensis
AGGTGGGGCAAGTGATGCAAAAGGCTTGGGGAGGGCATGGCCATGACCCCAGCTCCTCTGTGGCTGCACCTGGTGAGTCCCTTTGCCATGCTGTCCCATGCAACCACGTTTGCCATCCTCACCCGTGGGTCCTGGACCCTCCCCACGCTGGGTGCGTGGCCACAGCAGCTCTTGTGGGGGGGAAGGGGGAACTGGGATGATGGGCAGGGGTAAATGGCCCACGGTGCTGTTAGAGCTTGTTAGCAGGACAGTGGTGCCCCTGAGCCTGCCCATGAGCTCTGCTGCGTTTCCAGGGATTCATCCAGGTCCTACCTGACAAAAGAAAGAAATCATTTCATCCTTCAGAGCGTTGCAGTGGGCTCATGGCGCTGCCCTGTGCTGCATCGTCCTGTGCTGGTGGGGCCTTTTGTGCAGCCAGAGCTCCCAGCGTGATGTCCCCGTCCCTCGTCTCTGGGGTGACACCCTGCACGGCAGTGGAAGGGGAGGGGGACCTGCTGTTCCCCAGCTCTGTCTCCACAGAGAGGAGATGTACAATGGTCTGGGTCCAAGACCAGGAGTAGGTATGGGCCAGGAGGAGAGCAGGGAGGAGCTCTGGGGGTGGGAGAGGGTGTGCTGCGGAGGGAGGTCTCAAAGCTGCTCCCCGTAAAGGCAAGGTGGGGAGGCTGGAGCTGCCTGAGGAGGAGTAGGGCTGGCAGCAGTGCAGGTTGGGGAGCAGCCAGGGTGGAGGTGAGTGGGCTGTGGGCGCCTGGGAGGGATGGACCCACCTCACCTTCCTGCAAGACAAGGGTCTTTGCCGGGCCGAGAGGACGGAGCGTGCAGCAGGACCTCCCTGGAAGAGGAAGGAGAAGTGGGGGCAGAGGAGACGGCACTGATCCAGCCGGGAGCACAGCCTGCTC
>NW_010330065.1:0-4331 GCF_000700745.2 Antrostomus carolinensis
TGGGATCCCAGCTATTGCCATGACTCAAACACTGTTAACCTGCCTGCAGGTTGCTAGCAAGTTGCTGCCACTTCCATGTTCGAAAAACAACAGCCCGGTGGGCTCTGTGCAGATTTTTGCCTTAGCTTTAAAGAGGAGGGTGGCTGCAAACTGAGAGGTGAGGCATTGCACGTACTTTCTTCCTCCTTCCCCATGCCTGGGTTTCTTTCAGATGGCTGGGTGCTGCCTGGCTCTTCTGTAATCCTGGACATCTCTGACCAGGAGAAAGCTTCCCACCTCCTCATGCTTTGTAGGCTGCCTGATGAGGACCTGCAAATGCTCAGCAAAGTGGCTCAACTCTAGGAAAGCTTCTGAGTCCTCTCACCGCCTTCCCATTCCCCACCTTCTGGTCCCATTGCTTTCACCTTACATTTCCTCTGACAGCAGGATTTCACTCCTGGTCAGCTCTCCTCCTCCTTCTGCTTTCTGCATCTTGCATTCAGTTCACTTGTTGGAGGGATGGGGAGATGAGCAGGAGTTGGGTGGACAGAACAGGCTGCAGATGTGAGATGCACAGCCTTCAGCATCTTGCCTGCGCAGATGGTGGGACCTATGAGCTACAGTATCGCTCAGTATCAAGAAGCTGGGCACAAAATGCCTTCACTCCTGTGTCACAAGATGGAGGCACTGGGCTAAGTGGTCTCCAAGGCAGAAACAACTGAAGCAGGAGGAAGGACTTTTCTGAGGTCCCTCAGTGCCTGATCTTTGGGTGGAGGAGCCAAGGGAGGTCACACCTGGCCCATCCCAGGCCTAGTGTCCCTCTGGAGAACTCTCTGCTCTGGGTTGATGTGCTCTCTGCTGAGCCATTCTGAGCTCCAGAGACCTGGGAGAGATGGGTTAAGGCAGAGCATGCCTGAGCTGCAGGAGGCCCTGAGGCTGTGATGCAGCTGAGCAGAAAGGCAGCTACTGAGTCTCCTGAATGTTTTATAGCGCATTCGAGTACTGAGCCCACTGTCTAAGCCGGACATTACCCATTTAGAGCCTCATCTTTAAAATAAATGGTAGTCCCCTGAGGGTGAGCTGCTGCCAGGTGAAGGAGAGGGGTTGTATATATGATACGGGAGGAGAAACTATACCAAGAAGGCTGAGCACTCTGACCTGAAGGGCAGCAGAGATGGGAATTCAGCTCACAGAGCCTAGGTATTTCTCTGGACCCTGGCATCATCCAAAGCAAATTTCCCAGCCAATGATATTTTTGCATTAAATTGGAAAATTTTGAACCCAACAATTTCCCCAGAAGAGAGAGTTTGTTTATTTTTTTTTTAAACCACGGGGGTAAGTAAAGCCTGAGTTAGTACAAATGTTTGGAGGAGGAAAGGGGAAATAAAGAGGACTTTGCTGGGCGGGGAATGCGATGCCACAGGCACTGGCATCAGGGAGGAGGTAGCAAGGGCCTGGGGAGGGAGCTGTGTTGTCGGGGAATTACTCTGGGATGAAGATGTTGTGGGTTGTGGGTAAAGGAGCTGTAGGTGTTTACAGATGTGGGGGACAGGAGAGCTGTGGGGCTGTGGGAAGCTTTTCACAGATCTGCAGGGAGATGTGGGGCTTGTGAGCCCCTACGGGAGCAGCGGTGGGAGGAGGCAGAGTTTGGTCTGAAGGAGATGCACCAAGCAGGTCACTGGCATTTATACCACAGTAATGCTCATTGTGTGCCCAACCTTGCTCAGATATACAGAAAGAGACAATTGCTGTCTGGAAAAACACACGAGCCGTGAAGCCAAGCGGTAAACAAAAGGCATGAGGGAAGGGAGAAAAGGCAGCCATTGTGAACACAGGAGATGCCCCACCGGACAAGATGAATGTCCCTTTAGGCCCTTATCTCAACCCTGACAGTGTCTGATATCAGATGCTCCAGAGAAAACTGTAAAAACAATCTTCACAACACATCTGGGCATCGGTGTGACAGCATCCCCGAGAGGGCTCTTCCTGACAGACCCCAGTTGCTGATCGGCCTACACATGGAAATCAGGAGACTGAGAGCTCTTGTCAGTTTTGCTCTGGCTGATGATTCAGCCAGAAGGACTTTCACTCATCTAACCTGCTAGCCCAGCTGGTTTCCCTCCCCAGTTGCTCTGTTCTGGGTGTACTTTGGGCTCCTCAACCCTTCTGGCAATTGTAGCCCCGTGAGCTATGTCCGTAACCCCTGCGCTCCTGCAGACAAGCACAGCCCTAACTGAGGCTGGACTATGCCCTTTCTAGCCATGCTTAATTGCCATGAATTGAGGGCTCACCCATTCTTCATCCCACATCCCTTCAAGTGCGGGTAGGCAGCTGAAGCACTCTTTTCCTCTGTCAGGGACCATTTCTGGAGGATGGGTTAGCAGGACTATGAAGAACAGACCAGGTGATCCACATACCACTGCCATGGATAGTCATGGAAGGACCAACTATGCTACATGGACCAACTAGAGGGTCTATACCAGCATTTGCAGGTGCTCTAGACATTGAACCTGATGCCTCCATTCTGCAAGCAGCAGGACTGTTGAACAGGGAAAATAAATTTGAGGAAGGATCCCAGGAGTAGATGACAAGCATCTGGGATTGACTGACAATAGCTGAGCAAGTTGATGGAGTACAGCATTACCCTGAGAGACCTTTGACAGTCCCTAAGTCTGTAAGATTCCAGAGTGGGATCTACAGAGCTATAGTGCATAGACTTCTTCATGGAAAACCCACCCTATTTATTCATGCTCAAAGCACAAGGAAATCAAACAAGAGAAAACCAAAAAGGAATAAAAGAACTTTCAAAATTTTATTTGGCTGTAAATGACAGTTCTGGGTTCTCTGCACAGGATGCTTTTTAGAACATTTCTCAGCAGTTTACATGGCCAACTACAAAAATGGAAGTGGTGAAACTCTGATCTGATAGGTTTTCTAGGCAAAGTCCCCATGGATCTGATTAGATGTGAGCCTGGGACTGCCCTGAGAAAGACCTTTCTCCTCCTCAGTGCTGCGTGGGAAGTGGCAGCATAAACCACGGGGGACATCCTGGCTCACAGCTAGTTCACTTCCTCTGATAGAGACTGCTGAACACACTGGGGGGTGGGGGGCTTCGTTCTGGGACCTCCCGTTCCCTTCCGTGCACACAAGCACGTGCACGTGCACAAGTGCCTGTGGTTTCCACGTGCATTTCTGTGATTTCCCCCAGCGGCAGGGTTACATGCCCAGCAAGCAGAAGTGGTTTTGTTCTATCCTCCCTGTGCCGTCCCTCAAAGAACTGATTTTGGTGAACACACTGCACCAGTTATTGCTATTCCTTTATGTCCCTACTGGAAAAGCATTGTCCGTGGGTGACAGCTCCACTGACCTGTTTAACGTGTTTGGGTTCACAGCGTGACAATCCCCAGGCAGCAGTTGCTGCCCGCCTGCCTGGCTGTGCCCACTCGTTGGAGGTGCCCCAGGGAGGCAGCACTTGGCTTCTCAGCTGCTGGATGCCTGCTCACCACTCCCATCTGCTAGTGCTAGGGCTGTACCCCACGTGGCACATCATGAGAGGCAGGGGACCATGGGGCTAGGTTGGAACACAGGTGATGAGCACACAGTATGGTGAGGTCTGTCCCAATCTGTCTGCCCTCCATGGCCTTCTGCAGCCCCTAGAGGAGGTGGCTTTCACTCCTTGACTGCCTGCATCATGGGGTCAGGGCTGCATTGGCTTTGCATTGTCACCACGTAGCATGTGAGCCCAGTGGAGGTGAGCAGGTCATTCATAGGAGTCTTAGCGCAGGAGACTTGGCTGGGCACTCCAGCTGCATCAAAGTCCTTGGGAAGATAAATCACAGGCTCTCCAGGGGTGAGGTGTCCATGTGCCAGCTCCTTATTCTTTCTCCTGGCCTTTGGTGTGAACCTTCTGGCTCTCAGAGAGGTAAATAGGGACACTTGAAAGCTATAATTCATGGTTTTAGGCTTATGCTGCCTGATTTTTCAAGGCTCAGAATTATTTGCTGCCAGGACACCACACTCATGCTCTAGCATCTGCTTCAGTGCCAATATATGCAACAGCATTTGTGCAAGAGAGCGTCCAAAGCAATACCTCAGCAAGACCCCAGCTCTCCATGGGTTGTCACAGCCCTTCCCTGGGCAGACAGGCACAGTGGCAGCTCGGCACACTTCTTTTGTATGTGCAAGGCAAGGGCAATGGGTGCTACCTCTCCTGAGGCTGCTCGTGTGTCCTGGTTTGGTGTATGTGAGCTTTGTGGTTTCTGGTACTTGTTTTGGAGTGACTGGCTCAGGATGCCTAATACAGAGCAGTGAGCAAAGCCTATTCACAGGCCACATGAAAGCTTGCACTCTCT
>NW_010330065.1:4432-7268 GCF_000700745.2 Antrostomus carolinensis
CAGATGACAACCTGCAGAGATTTGGGTTGGGTGGGGGGGGGAGTTTGCCTTTTTTATCCCCACTCTAGTGCAATTGTTTCTTCAATAAACATTGTTGGTTGGTTGGTTTGGGTTTTATTTATTTGATTGTTTGGAGTTTTTTAGTGGTAGCAATGGCTATTTCAAAGCTACTTCCAAAACAAAAAAGCCCCAGAATTACTCAGAATTACCTGGTTTGTACCGGGCTGGAAAAACCTACAAATTATGCAAAGGCAGCTATGTCCTGACACAGGTTATTGAAGTACACTGGACTTCACCACCCCCCACTCGCAAGAGCAAAGCCTTCAGCTAATGCAGACCACATATTAATGGTGTTCCTTACATGGTTAAAACTGTCTCCCCAACATGTTCTCCCCTTCGTACACATTATAACCCCCACAAAAATAGCAGCTTGGAGCTAGGGCAATCCCACTGTCCGCACAACATGGATCCACAGTGCAAGGACTACACCAGCCAAATCCAAGGCTTGCTGTGGGGCAGGGGTGTTTGGGGGGTGACAGTTGTTTCCGTGCAAAGAATTTGAAGGAAAGCTCTGGTCTCATGAAGCTGAGATTAAATGCTCTATTAGCTTTGTGGACCCAGTGGAGGAATTTGAGCTTGGAGACTCTGAAAGTCAGAAAAGGCCTTTGGGAGAGACGGGAAAAGGGCAGGATTTTGCCTCTGGTGATACAACTGTGTAGAAATGTGTTTAGCTGGATAAATTGAGTAAGATGGTCTCAGTGTCACAGAATGAGTGTCCACATCCTAAAAACTTGCCTTCACTGTTGCTGATGCACATGCCGAGATGGAGGACTGCATGATGGATTCGTAGCTCCCCAATTGCTCCTAACAAAGATCCCAGTACTGATCCATGCAGTGCCTGTTATCTGTTTTGTGCATAAACAAGGGAATTCATCCTCTGGGGACTCTCAGTCTAGTTTCTTTCATTAAGAATGAATTAAACATGAAAAAAAAATGTAGGAGGAAATTTAAAAAGTGTTTTTTTGATTGGAACACATTTCTGTAAAGCTCTGACTGGAATAAGCAACATGTATCGCAATGTATTTCAAATAGATAGAAATAGTGCCCTAAATATACCAGGCTAATTAGATGTACTTTCTCTACAAAACCACAATTCTAATGTTCCTGTCTTGCTGTAATTAAAGAAGCATTTACCACGCATTGGAACTTTTAATTAGGTCTAACATCTAATAAACTTGGAGTAAACTAACAAATATTTTCTCTGTCAGTGGGTAGTTTTTAATCAGTGTTTAGAGGTTTGAAACTTCAGAGAGCAGACATCAGCCAGTGCCTACAGAGCTTGAAGAGACATTTCAACGTAACCTGTCGTGCTCACCCTCTAAGGACATGTCGAGGAAACCAGTTCCCAGCCTTTCCCCTTTGGTAGTTTAGTTCTCCTGAGAGGAGCATTACTTGGCAGGCAGTATTTGCTCGAGGTTTGCTGGGCTGTGGAGCAGGCTTGGGTCCCTGCTGGGTGCTGAGTGTGGGCTCCTTGCCCCTTGCAGCGGCCATCCAGAAGCTAGACCAGTTCCTTGCACTCCTGCTGTAGTCAGTGGAGGAAAAGGGGGTTTATGCCCTCTAAAATAGGTGTTTAAGAGAAGTGAGACCAAGCCCCTGACCACAAGATTCCTCACTTTCTCCATCAATCCCAGATTAAATATCGAAATTGTAGATGGACAAAGAGAGGTAAGACATCTGTCCCCACTCTGTACCCCAAGAAAGACCTGCTAGTAAGAGATGAAGATCTGAGTGAGTTTGCTGATGTGTCCCTGCACAGAACTCAGAGCATGGCCCACAGGAGAGCTATCAGGAAGGATTACACATCTCCTGGTGGCAATGGGCTTGCAGGGACCCAATGGGGAGAGCTCCTGCTGTCTGGCTGGAGATCTGTGGTCCTTTCCTCAGGAGGGGAGGACAAGCTGGGGGAGCTGGAACCTAGATGCTAAGCAGGATGAAGGGGCCAGGACCACAGCTACACCCATGTGTCATGTGCCTCTGTGGGGTAGGGAAATGTCTCTTGGTGACAAAAGGCTGTGGGTAGGAAGGCTGGTAGTCCATACTAAGCAGTTTGCTAAGGCTGTATTGAGGTTCACCTGGCAGTAAGACAACCAGAAAAAGAGGTTACAGTGGCCATACACATGCACAGCTGGATAGCAAAAGCTCACAGGCCTGTCTGTGGGTTGACAGGTCTGAGGCCTGGGAAGGAGGAAGTCTGAGGAGATAAGATCACCAGGACAGACTGCATTGGAGGAGAAGAGCGGGCAATGGAGGAGTGCATCCATCTGCTTTCTCATAGTGACTCTTTCAATGGGTTCAGACCATCTTGGACCCTTCAGGACTTGCCCTCTCACTGAGTTTGCTGTGTGACAGGACAGACCTTCTGAATTATAACCTTCTTTATCTGTTCCTCTGGAGGGCAGGGACATGATGCCAGAGCAGCAAAGCATAATCAGCGTACAGTGTATCTGCTTGCAGCACCTTCCCCAGGTGTCCTAGTCTGCCTCCAGGCACCAGTCATGCTATCTTCCCATATCCTGCATCTTCCACCTCCTTTTGACAGTTATTTGAAGTTCATGGTCCAGATGAAGGTCTACTATTACAGCTCCAAGGTAACTTTTTGGTGCTAACAGGTCCTGAGAGATATTCCTACCTACTTGTTGTCTTGGGAAAGGAATTCCCTCTCATCATAACCAGTGGGGTGGCAGGACAAAGGGAGTGGGGAAACTGACTCATGAAATAACTCAGAGATTTCCACATTCTCTGCAGAAGAAGAAGAAGCTGGGGCAGGGGGGGGGGG
>NW_010330065.1:7283-14878 GCF_000700745.2 Antrostomus carolinensis
GGGTTGGGGAGGGGTGGGTGGTGGGGGAGGTGGTATTTTGGCAGGTAGGGTGTGGGAATACATGTTAAAGGAGCTATTGAGGAAGCAAGCAGAAAAGGCAGGAGACACATGCACAGGCCAAAGGCTGAGGGAACACTCTCTGGAGAAAGAGACTGTAACGCAGGATTGGATGCAGTGGAGAAATCTGGGAGGATGGGGAAAGGGTAAGGGCTTTCAGATTTGACCATGGAAATGTGGCTAGGACCCTTCAGAGGGGCAGGATCAAGTGAGGTGCTGCTGAAACATGGGGACACAAGACAGTGTCTGTGAAGGAGGCTGGAGAAAGGAAGGCAGTAGTATTTGCTTCAGTACAACTGGCAGGTGCCTGTGTTTTTGGAACAGAAGGGCATATATTTTGTGTGAAGTCTCCTGCATCTAGGGAATGACTTTAATGTAGCTTGAAGTGCCAATAAGTGGAATAAGTATGTGCCATTACCAATAACAATAACAGCCCCAGAATACTTTCTATCCAAGGATCTCAAAGCACTCCTTTTTATGACTTATTCATTGACTCTTTATGTCCCCAGGGAGGTAGGGTATTATAACGATCATATTTTGTGTGAAGTCTCCTGCATCTAGGGAATGACTTTAATGTAGCTTGAAGTGCCAATAAGTGGAATAAGTATGTGCCATTACCAATAACAATAACAGCCCCAGAATACTTTCTATCCAAGGATCTCAAAGCACTCCTTTTTATGACTTATTCATTGACTCTTTATGTCCCCAGGGAGGTAGGGTATTATAACGATCACCCTCTTTACACGTCCTGAAACGGAGGGTAAGTGGCTGAGCTGTGAACAGAGCTGTGACTGTTCTCTTCTGACAGCATCAATTTCCCAAGTCATTGGTTGGGAGGCAAAAAGTTGCAGCAGCTGCCAGAAAAAGCCTCTGGCATCTCAAGGGGTGCAGAGGGGGTATCTGCCACACCTCCCTGATGCAAATGCAGTGTGGGGAAGGCAGGCGCCCAGGCACCTTGAGGGCAGCCCCGAGCAGGCTCAGCCTTGTGCTGGGTGGTGCGTTCCCAGGTGCTCTGGGTCTTGTGGTTTGGATCCCAGTGCCATCCCAAGGTGCCTCAGCTGCAGACCTGCTTTGAGAAACAGACTTACATGGATGGACCCCAGCTCTCTCCCCTTACTCCCAGGCACACAGGCTGGTTTCTCACTCACTCGCAGTGGGCAATTCATGAACCAGACAAGGGCGGTTGGTCTGACCTGAGAGTGTGGAGAATATCTGGGGTCTGCTACCTCCGTCTGTCTATAACTGATGTTCACATTGGATCTTATGCCAGCAGACCAAAGATTAAAGGGTTACAGCACAAATCCACACAGCTATGGGTCAAAGCGCAGACTATATGCTCATAGTGCGTGCAATACATGCAAAGTATACAGACTTAACTGGAAATTTGGTAGGGAAACCTAGCTCTACTTGCATCTTTAAGAAGCCTACTAGGAACTTACCTGGGCACTACCAATGTAGTAGGCAACTTCCCAAAAAGCTATCCACAGTTGTGGACATGGTTGTCTCCAGATGCAGATCAAAAGGTTAAAATATTCATGTTGCAGTGGGAAAGGACTCAGGCCCTAATTGGACCTGATACAGTTAAGTGACTTGGCCAAAGCCATTGAGGAAGCCTTTGGTAGTGTTTGTGAAGCCTCTCACTTGCCTCCTGACCCTTTCCACCAACACGACTCCCTCTTTCCCCACTTGCTGTCTTTACTGGGGCTGCCTGAAGACAGGCACGAGAAACGCAGACCATCAGAGCCAAGCTCCTGAAGATGTTTTTCCAGTGGGGGTCAGCAGTCTCAGGCCTATGCTGGGGGCAGAAGTTGGCCTTGTCCCTGCCTACACTGTCTGAGTCCATCTCTCAAACATGTACAGGCTGAAGCAAAAGCCTGAACTTTCCTCCCGCAGCTGAGGAGGGGCTGGGGGAGCTGCGTGGCAGCACTGAGAGTTATTGCTATGGCATTCATGGAGCATGTTGCTATGAATCGATATCTCACCATAATTACCTCATTTGCCCATTTTTCAAATTAGGTAACAAGGCTGAATGCTTGACCAGACCATCCCTCATCCATTTATATTTCCTCCTCTCCTTGGCAGAGAAGGGTAGCTCCTCTTCTATTAACTAGCAGGCCTTGGGGTGTGTGGGGTTACAGCCTGAAAGCTCAGGGCTCCTTTTGCCTCTCTCATGCATGGACATCATCAAAAAGGTAGGAGGTGAGTCTAGACAGACTGGCCGCTCAGCGAGGACAGGGGCTGTTCGTCCTGGCTGGCTGTGTGCTAAGATCGCAGGCGGCGGGGAATGAGCTCACGCTCTGTTCAGACAATGACATTTCCATGGGGCAGGGCTCATCCATCATGGTGTGGTGGCTGAGGAGAGCTGTTAACCGTTTCGAGCTGGCTGGCTGCCTCCTGCGCTGCAGCCAGGGCTCGCTCCCCCATAGCAGCCCTGGGGGACTGATGCGTGGGGTGGGCTGGGGAAGAACCCAGCCCCCCAAGTGGGGGACAGTAAGGAAGACAGGAGACCCCCACCATGACACAGTGTTTGGGGAACATAGGGCATCTGTTTGTAGGGGCAGTGCTCCTGTTTCATCCCTCCATGGTCAGCATTGAGGAGGTGGGTTTTTTTTCCCCTTTGTACTTGCTGTTTTCTTCATGGAGGACAGGCAGACTCCACCCAAAATGTTCCCCGCCTGTGTGGGTGCCCACAGTCTGCACCACAGACTGATGTGTGTCCACCTCTTACCTCAGGGGTCAATTCCTGGCTGCACCCATCACCTCCCCATCAGTGTCTGGGACTTTTTTGTTTCTGTTGTGCAGCAAAGCACTCATGCTCATCAGGGTGGCCACTTAGCTTTTGTGAAAATGAGACTTGATCAAAATCAGATGTTCTAGCAGGTTAAATCCCACCCCATGTATCCTTACGCCTCTCCTGAGCCAGCCTCCAGGGCAATATCTATTACTAGGAATTACAAGCAAAGCAAATGCTTGTAGTCAGATTGCTCATTAGATCTTGCTTCTCTGGGGATGCCCCTGTGCCATTCCTCTGCTCTCTCTCCCCTGTGATGAGCAAAGGACCCCACCTTTGTCAGCACTAGATAAAGAACAATTAGAGAATCATTAATCTGCAGGAGGGAGGGCAGGAGGGGAACCAGCTGCTGAGCTGCTGTTGCACGGGTGAAGTGGGGTGTTTCAGGGGCAGGTGGGAGTGCAGCTTGGATCAGAGACGGGGGAACTGTTTTGTGCCTCTCCCTTGCTGTCAATTAGTCCAAGGGGTTAGCCTTACCTCCAAGGAGCCAGGAGACCTTGGAGCAGCTCTCAAAACCACACGCAGACGCTTTGGAGACTAATTGGGGTCTTTCACCTCCTTTTAGCTGCTTCTGAGAGACGTGCTCTGGAGTGCAAGCAGGAGGGGAGGTGCTTAGTTTGCCAGAGACCAGGAGTCAGCAGGGCTTCACCAGTGCCATGCAGCCTGAAGGGTAATAGAAAAAGAGACACGGGAGACATGGCCCTGAGATCACCAAGCCACTTTCCATCATGTATCAGCAGTCCTGGCTAACCGGGGAGGTTCCAGTTGACTGGAGGTTAGCAAATGTGATGCCCATCTACAAGAAGGGTTGGGAGTGTCAACCCAAAGACCTGGGCATGGAGAAGGATGCAAGAGCAGGGAGGCTCTGGAGGTGACTGTGCAGGGTATGAAAGCTGGGGTGGGGAGCCCCCATGCTGAGTGCCTTTGCAGGCAGCACCCTGCCACGCGAGGGTCTGTTCCAAGCTGCAGAGCACCTTACAGAATCAAAGAATCAGAGAATCATTTAGGACATGGTTTAGTGGTGGACTTGGCAGTGTTAGGTTTACGGTTCGACTTGATGATCTTAAAGGTCTTTTCCAACCTAAATGATTCTATGATTCTTTGATTCCATCAAAAGGTAATGGAAAGTGTCCTATGAAAAGGGAAGAGGAAGACTTGTCCAAGGTCTCCTCCAGGAAAGCCATTTCCTCTCGAGGAGAGGAGCAAAGGACAGGGTTGTTCTGAGAGATGCTCTCGACTGCACCAGAATGCGCCATACAATGAATGGTGGCTGGTTATGACCCCCAAGGGGGGGAGTAGGATTCAGGCTGAGTTATTAAGACCATAAATCATGGAGACAGTCATGGGGAAGGCTGATGAGGAGGGTGCACACCACCAGGAATGCAAGGAGGGAGAGGCAGTGGGCATCGGAGGCACACAGCTTCTACACATTGCATGTTATTTTAAGAATTTTTCATTTTCATGGTGGTGCTGTCAGTTTTCTCAGAAGAAGGGGACCAAATCATTTCAGGCTCCCTGATTTCCTGAAGACCCAGACATGAATTCCAAGTTGGTCCTGATCAAGAGCCAGGGCTGGGGAGTGGGGCTGCTGGTTTCTCTGCTGTCTAGCCTGCTCCAGCGCCCAAACCCTGTGTTTTGTGGTCACCTCTGGTATCTCTGTGTAGATGCAATGCCTGAGTATCTGGAGAGTATGACAGACAGATCCTTGCATACTTGTGACTGTCCAAACCTCCTGCATCTCCTTATGAGCCTTCAACCCTTTCTGGTTAGATGTTGGGGTCTCTCTGAACTATCTGGGGTATGGAGAGGTCCCTCAGAACTGTGCAGCCAGTGCTCCTGGCTACTGCACTTTGCTCAGGGAGAGCCACTGTTGGGCTCAAGACAACTGCCTGGCTCTAGCTTTGATTTTGGCTCTGGCTCGGAGCATCAGGCACAGCTGGAGCCACATGGGCACAACTGGGGCTGCACAGGAGACATACAGTGAGCTTGAGACACAGCTCAAGTACTAAAAGCAAAGCGCAGAGGCTCAGTCTCGTGAATATAAACCTATTGGAAAAAGGACACCCCAGTGATTTCCCTCCACAGGCTAGCTCTTTTCAGAGGCAGATGAAGCTGAGAGCAGCCAGGGCCACCTATGAGAACATAAAAACTGGCTCTGTTTTTTTGGACAGGTGATCTGACACCCAGGCTGACATGCAGCAGGAGCCTGGCCGAGGGCTACAGCTCAGCCATCAGGCATGGGGTGGAGGTCCTTTTCCCTTGTGTCTGTGCCACACAGACATGGGCTGCCCCCTTTTCTCCCCTGCTCTGAGGGACATGAGGGCAGGCCAGAGGAGCTAGGCATCTTGGGGAGCATGCTGCACCCTCGGCCTCCTCCCATCAGGAGTTCCAAGGGGAGAAGAGGGTCAAGATGCAGCTGTGAGAAGCTGAAGGGAGGCTGTCCCCATGCAAGGTGGGACAGTGGTGGTGGTAGGCCATGGAGGGAAGAGGGTTTCCCAGAGATTAGAGATCCAATGGAAGTAAAAAGCCAGGAGCAGGTCTGTAGCTGGCATGAAGACAGTGCTATCGCTGATAGAAAAGGGCTGGGGGAGGGAGTGAGGGACATTCAGAGCCCTCACAGGAATGGACCTGTGGTGAGTATGAGGGACCACATGATGGAAGAGCATGACAGCATGTATGGAGAAAAGCAGCTGGAAGGAGGTGCACCCCTCCATCACCAGATACCCAAGCATAATCTAATCCAACACATCTCGTCCTTCCCCTGCACACTGAGCTGATGGACAAGGCTTTCCCAGCCAGACCCACAACCTCCAACCCCGCTGTGCTCTGGGGCTCACATGGGCTGGCAGGATGCTGCTGTGGTGGGCTGTAGCTACAGCCTGTATCTCTAAATCTTCTCTGCTTTTTAGGTCACTTTGTTCTACTTTTAAATCCTGGCCTTGTCGTACAAGCCATAAATCTTCCTCTCTAGTCAGCATCATTTATTTTTTTCTTTGGTCTTGTTAAAATAACAGGGTCAGAATGTTTAAAATCCAGATTGTTGCATTTTCTGCAGTTTTGGCTCATAATAAGTATTCTCCTCCTCTCTGGGAAACTGCCACAGACTTATGGCTAGACAGGACTGCTTGGGAACTTCAGGGGAGAGAGGAATGGGGGAAAAGGGATGCAAAGGATGTGCTGAAATGATCTGCCACTCACACAGCCCTCACACATCCCACACATGCATGTAGCACACCCAGTGCACCTATGTGCATGCAGCCTTGCCTTCCTTGCTTTCACACACCTGCCACCTTGCTGGCACCCTGCACCTGCCTTTGCTGAGGCACAACCTTGCACAGATCAGAGCTGCATTTCCTCCCTCCATCCCTGACCCCCATACCAACCCCAGATGCCCTGCAGGGAACCACACAAGTGGTTCCTATCCTCCTCCTTGCCAAGCAGCATTGTTCACCCAGACCTGGTCCCTGCCATTCCAGCTTGGTGCTCTGTGGCTTTCCACCCTCCCCTGTGCCAGGAGCACCTTCTCAGTCACATCTTTACCCAGTTGTGCTCCACACCTCTTCCTGCAAGACTCTGCTGGGTCCTCATCTGGGAGAAGCAGCACCTCTCCTCCGCTGACTGTAAGGGAAGGGGTAGAGACTCTGTGAGAGCATGGGTTCACATCCTGACACAGTGGGAAATAGCCTCTGCTAAACACTGGGTACCAGGGCAGCCCTGCACGGGAGCATGAGCCTGCCAACAAGTTGTGTGTGATGGTGCAAAGCCAGCGCTCCCATGCTGAGCCAGCCTGGAGCCTGCAGAAGGGCAGTGAAGCATCCTTGTGTATCTGCATTACAGTCCTCTCCTTAATGACTGTACAACTAATGTTTCTGCAGGTTTCATGTGAAGGACTGTACTTGCTTGAGCATGCAGTCAATACTCCTTTAGATCTTCATCACTCAGTGTCTGGCTTCAGGCTTTATTTATTGCACAGCATCAAATCACTGAGCCAAAGACAAAACCAGCTTGCTCCCCTGTGGCCTTTTTGGTGGGCATTCCCAGTGATCAGGCTTTAACAAAATTAACATTGCTTCTACCTTGGGCAGTGGTATTGCTGGCTGCAGTGCATGCAGGAGGGGCTGAGCCGTAGCAGCTGTACAATCAATAGTGCAGAGCACCTTGTAGGAGCAGCCTGGACCTCAGTCTAGTTTCTAATCTGCCAGCACATCCTCTTCTCCCTCAGGGAAGAACTGCAACATAAAGTCCAGGAATATATTAGTGTGTAGGTTGTGAGAACAACCATAGATGGGGTGTAAGGCAGAGACACAAACTAAAGAGTAAAGTCGGTGTTATCAGAGCTTATTCTCCATGGTATTGCCCTGTTTGAGAGAGTCAGAGACCATGCTTTGAGAGTATTGTGTTGGGATTTGTGTGTGTGTGGGGAGGGGCATTTTTGGTAGTGGGGGAAGGGGCTACCTTGTGAGAAGCCTGACTCCAAGGCCAGGCTGAGCCAATTAGCACTAAAGAAACATCTCTGTGAAACCATATTTTTGAGGGGAAGGACTGTCTTGAAAAGAAGAAGATGGAGAGAACCTGGAGGAGAGGCCATTGACCTGAACAAAAGACGACCATCGGTCTAAACAAAGGGAAAACTTCATTGCCAGGGGGAAGGAGGAGGGGGAGGACAGAGAACCTCAGACACCCAGTTCAACTGCATGGAGTAGGGGAAGACAAAGTAGGTTCCCTGCAGCCCATGGAGGTTCAACGA